>NC_092858.1:83176436-83233207 GCF_032062135.1 Pyxicephalus adspersus | reverse complement strand
TTTAGACAATATCAGGCAGAGTTGCTAGGAGACTACCAGAAGAATTTCATGCTTTCATGTAGAAAACAGCACCATGCCTAAAATGAAAGCCCTAAAAGAGGAAACATATTTGTAAATTAACAAGGTTCAAGCATCCAACTTGGACACAAGCAACCCCTGCAACAAAAGAGTATTTCTGCCAGTCTGTGACATGCAGTGGCCAAGGTCCTCCTATTTCAGCATTCCAAAACTATCTCAGTTCTAAAACTTTTATATTCACACAGTGAAACAAAACTAAGGGAAGGCATGACATGTAAAATGGTTACCCACATTAAAGTTAACTAGAAATCTTATTCAAGAATTTGTCTCCATTAAAGAGCTACTGGAATGTTTCTGGTACAAAGCAATTTTTCTTTTTTATTGGCACAACAAACACAAATATATTAGGCTTTCATGAAAATAAAAAACAGCCAATACCTACAGTCGGCTCGTTGCCTCAACCCTCACCAAGCTTGTTGATCTTTGTTCTTTTCTCATTTTGATTTTATAATTACCTTTAAACCTGGTTCCAGTAACTTCTGAGCTGATGCTCTCTCCCTCTCCTTTGATCCACAGGATTCTGAAACCACTGCTGAACCAGTGTTTATTATCCCACCGGCCTGTAACCTTGCCTTGACCTCTGTTCAGGAATCTGCTATTCCCCCAGGTAAAACCTTGGTGCCTCCTCAACCCTTCATGAAAATATTACATTGAGCACATGACTCTAAACTGTCTGGCTAGCCAGGTGTTCACAGAACTTTCTCCCTTCTCTCCTGTCTGTACTGGTGGCCCAACCTTCGTCAAGGCTTGTGCTATATGTGCTCAAACCAAGTCATTTACGTGTGCCACAGCAGGGCCGCATCTTCCTCTGCCCATTCCTAAGGAGACTTGGTGTCACATGTCCATGTATTTTATTGCGGATCTTCCAACCTCCAATGGCTGTATGGTCATTTGAGTGGTTTTGGATCGCTTTTCCAAAATGGCCAATTTTGTACCCCTTCCAGCTTTACCATCAGCAGCTGCATTGGTGCCAATCTTCATACGTGAAATTTTTAGGCTTCACAGTATGCCCATACTGGGGTGCAATTTACCTCTAGCTTTTGCAGATCCCTGGACATCCCTGCAGACTTCTCCCCAGTCTATCACCCACAGACTAATGGGTAGATGGGGAGAGGTAATCAGGCCCTGGAACAATATCTCCAAGCCCTTGTTTCTGCCCACCATGATGACTGGGTAGCACTGCTCTGGTCTTCTACTTCTGAGCATCTGAAACACGCAGCTCTCAGGCACAAGAAGTTTGCTGATTGGTGTCGCCGTAAGGCACCTCTTCTTCAACCTGGAGATAAAGCCTGGCTCTCCACAAGGATCATTTGTTGCAAAGTGCCTTTTCTGAAGTTTGCTCCACGGTTCATCAGACCTCATACCATTTCTGCCAAGGTTAACCCAGTTTGTTACAAGTTAGGTCTTCCTTCACATCTCAAGCAGCCCAATGCCTTCCATGTGTCTCTGCTTAATCCATTGGCCCTGAACCACTTTTCGGGTCCCTCTCTGCTGGCTACCCCAGCACCTATTCTTCTCAGGAATATGAAGTCCATCAAATTCTTTCTTGCAAAAGGCTAATGTACCTTATTTATTGGAAAGGTTTTGGTCCTGAGGAGAGATAGTGGGTTCCAGCTACAGATGTGTCTGCACCTCGTCTTGCCAAGAGGTTTCATCTTCATTTTCCCCTTAATCCGGACCCCAGTGGGTGGGTAGGCCTTGTAAAAGGGTAATGTCACACCTATCTCTTCCTTACTAAAGCAAAGATGCCTCTCTCCTGCGCATGCGGGCAGTTCTGTCTCTGGGTGTGCGTCTGTTTTCAAGCTTTATTCCATCACTAGCTCAATTCCATCCAATTTGCTGCCCAGTCAGAAAAGAGCCTCTTAACCATCCCTGGCTATTTAGCTAGCTCACACACTGCACTTAGTATTTGTGCAATGTGTCGCTACTGGTGCCTAGCCCCTAGTTTTGTTGAGCTAGTTCCTGTACATCTGTTGGCTATTTCAGAGTTTCCTCTGGCCAGCTCCTGTATTAACCCCTCGTTGTTCAGTGTTCTTGTCTGTCTATGAATATCCCTGAGTCACTTGTGCCTCCTGTTCCTTCCTGTGTTCCCTGTGTCACTGGTGTCTGTCTCCTACATCCCTGGTAATTGACCCCTGGAGTGTGACCTTACCTCTCTTGCTTGCTGCCTGCCTCGACCCTGGCCTTCCTCGACTCCTGCTTTGTGATTTGGTACCGTGTTTTGCCCACCTTGGTGTGCCCAAGGACCGTAACTTGGCAGTAACCAGCGGCGCAACATCCTCACCATCAGAGGCTCTGGAGACTTGGTTACTGCTTAGACTCGGCGCTTTTGCCCCTCTCAGGGCTCACCTCCGTGCAAGCTGTAGCACCCCCTGGTGGTCCTGTCTCTCTGTGCGTAACATCCTCCACTTATCCTACATTTTAATACACCTACATCTCCCCTTTCAGGAGAAATAGGGGTTCAAAGAACATAAGCGGACATTTCTATGTGACAGGGCACCATGGTATAGTAAAAGTGATAAAAATTTAGTGGGGGGGGGGAGTAGCCACAAGGTTCCCTCTCTTATCCTACATTTCCCTTCCTCTATTATTATAGAGAAATTGGAATTTGGGGTTTAAAGATGGTAAGTGGCCAGCTATGTGTTACAGGGTAGCACAGTATGAAAGGTATAGTTTTTCATATATTGTGATGGTGCCATAGTAATACCATTTTATGGGGAGTTAACCATAAGTGCAGTTACTTTTCCCTTTTTTTACAGAGAAAATAGGGTTCATAGAGAGTAAGGTGATAGCTATGTGTAACAGGGTAGCATGATATGATAGGTGTAACATTTTATTGTGGGGGGGATTTTTCTACTGGCTCTCAGATTACCATTGCCAACATTCCCCGTTCCAGAGAAATTTGGGTTCAGAGAAGGTAAGTGGCCAGCTATGTGTAACAGGCACCCACCAGCTGCTCAGTCCCTAGGTCCATGTGTTTATTGACAATAATTGATTCTCCATCAGAAAATGTTTCAGTGAATGTCATAGCAATGGAGCAATTAGAATTTAGGGATGAGCAAAGCTGACTAAAATTTCCTAAAATGTGGTCAGTTCTACAAAATGCATTATAATTTATAGGAAAGCTGAAATTAAAAAGGTTTAAATGTTTTTAATGACTACAATTTGCCTAAATGGTATCTGAATGTTATCTTATAAGTGTTATTTGGTGTAGTTTGTTGATTTTTTGGTATTATTGGTAGCATTTTCTTTTTTTCTTTTTCCTATATATTGTTATCTGATGTTTTCTAACAAAGAATAAAATAAATTGAAAAAAATAACAAGAACACAAATACATCTTTGGTATATTTTCATGCTTTTGTTTGTAGAAAAAAGTATAAAGCCCAAATTATACTTTGGGTATTCTTTTTTTATTTTGCCTAAAATCATCACACCTGATCATGTCCTTTTGTTTAATTAACTTACCAAAATGTAAACAAAAATTGCCTTCAATTATCATTTGACATCATTCTTTAGGACAGAACCTACACAGAACTATGCTAACCTAACCTAAATATTCTAGTCATTGTTTTTCTAATGTTGGGTCCATATAACCTATAACCTACCTATATATATGTCCTATACCCTGTGTGTGATCTACTTGAAGCTATCTTGGTTGCCCATCAGTGTGCATTTTACTATTATGCATGGTAATCAATTATCAACTGAAAATTCTTCTAAAAAATATTAAGTGGTGCATTACCACCTGATAGAATTACTGTAACATTGAATTACATCACCTGAACATAGGTTCTTGAGATATGTTGCTTGTTTGGGACTAGATAGTAAAATAAAATGTTTCTGAGGGGTTTGTAAGTATCATCACGTCACTAATTAAATGTGGAGATATATGATTATGTTTTATGAATAAAAAATATTATAACCCAATATTACTCTGTGTTAACTTGAATAAGTCTATTTAACCCCCTTTTCCCCTTAGCTAATATTTCCCTTAGCTATTATTGCACTGATTCATTATTTTCCTTAAACTTTGTTTCTATTTTTTTATTGTTTCTAGTTTTTTTTTTATTTTTTAAATAACATGGAAACATCCCATACATACATTGTTTGTTACATCTTTTGTCTATAAATTACATAGGGAAAAAAAACATTTTAGAGGGAGTTGGGCTTTGATCAGTTTCTGTAAGATAAACAAGTTGCAGGTTGTAGGAAATAATTGCCTTATTTGGGAAACTGTTTTCATGTAAAGTATATATTAATAATTATCCTGAACATAAAAGTGCAGAATTATCCAGTTTACAGAGAATCGGTTCATTATTCATCACATAATTTTTGGGATCTACATCCAAATATGCAATAGATTGTTAAGTTTTGAGTCATTGATGTTTTCTATTTGAGGGATGCAGGAAATCTTGTAACTAACAGATCCGAAATCATTCAAATGTGAGAAGGGTGTGTTTGATAACTGATCTTTTATTAAAAATATATAATTATAGTATTTTGTTTATTTAGTGACAATTTAAACAAGAATTGGATGTGAAAAATCAACATTTTTAATGAAGGGGTTAATATTTTGATTAATGTTTTCCTAGCATAATTCGGTATATTGAATGTTTTATTGTTTTTAATGTTTTATGATTTTTTGTAGAAGTGGCCCAAGGCTTGGTTTTCAATATACTTTATCAGTGTGAGATACTGGCCCTGATTTGTTAAAGTTCTCCAAGACTGGAGAGAATACACTTCCATCAGTGAAACTGGGTTTTCCAGCAAACCTGGAATGGATTTCCTAAAAGTCAAGCTATTTGTTAGCAGATGTTTTCAATCCCGGACCAGATCCATTCCAGGTTTGCTGTATCACCCAGCTTCTCTGTTGAAAATGTATTCTCTCCAGCCTTAGAGAACTTTAATAAATCAGGGCCACCGTGAGAAGACTGGATATTGATTTTTTAAAATTGTCAGCTAAATCTACTTTTTTAATAATACTTTATTAGTGGTAATCGCAAATATTGGTTTAAAGCACTTTTCCTTGATAAAGTCTCAGTAACTGTTTTTTAATGTTTTATTTGTTTACTTGATATATGAAGTCACACAGACTATTTACTGAACATCATACCTATTTGCTTAGCTCTTAACCTTTTTTCAATTTCCACAATTATTCAAGTTTTTTTCCTCTGCGAAAATGATATGAAAATGAAATACCACTGTGGACAGTTGATGTGCTCTATCCGCTGTCAATGGGATCAACTTAAAATTTCTGCAATTGCTTAACTCCACTACCACCATTAAAATGTCTAAAACCAATTTACCCTATATCCATTATCCATTTTGCTTTGTGAACCTCCTACTTTGCTACTTGAACTTATACTCCTAAATCAAAAACACAAAATAAACTACACAGCATAGTTTCATTAATGATTTATCAGTCCTGCATACATTTGTCACAGTTCCAACCAGTGTCAAAGGAAGTGATGACCATGATCCAACTGTGAAAAAAGGAAATAGTTTGATGCTCAAGTAAGTCTCTCTGTGATTTATGTTCTAAACTAAAATTTCCCACATATACTGTACCTCTTTGTTTTTCCTATATAATACATACTTATTGACATGAAATTAATTCACATGGTACTCAAGCACTCACATGGCATTGACTGCTTAAAATGAAGAAGATCTCAGATTATTTTAAGATTTTTGGTCCACCAATCCCTGCCCCTCTTTCTGCTCTCCTTCCTTTCCAAATCAGTTTACAATTGTGGTAATTAGTATTGGTTGAAAATCTCACTTTTCGATTCTACAACTATTCGATCGAATAGGAGGATATTGTTCGGGTGATTGAATGCTGAATTCCAACACCATTAAAGTCAATGGTGGGAAAATTTGGGTTATTTTTCGGGACTGTGAAGAACTGCAAGAGCAATAAGGGGAGCAGAAATGACAGCTGCGCTCCCCTGCTTGCTCTTGCAGCTTTTTACTAGTTGTATGTGTTCTTGGATAGAGTTTCTCTATTCAAAAACACAGGAGTCCTGTGTTCCTGGTGTTCCTGGATAGAGAAACTCTATCCAGGAACACATACTTCAGGGCGGCAACAGCAATCAGGGAAGTGGAGCTGTCGGCTGCATTCATTGAGAAGATCCCCGGCACTAGGGGCTAAATAGGGACAAGTCTCCCCATTCATTTACCGCTAGTGCTCTGTGTTTGGCTGGGGAAAGGAAAATCCTGATGATGCTGGAGCTGTCATCAGGGTTTACCTTCAGCCAATCACAGAGCACTAGAGGTGATGAATGGGGAGACATGTCCCCATTTAACCTCTAATGCCAGGGGATCCTAGTTACACAAATCACACACATTCAAGAAATTACTTTAACATTATTTATTTTTTTTAACACATTTTTTTACATATGAATTTGCGCCGTCGAATCCCATGTTTTTGGGGTTGGGTCTATCCGAATTCGAACAGCCATATTCGTGTCGAATATAAGCACAATCTGAATTCGAATGCCAACACTAGTGTTAATACAAGATAAAAATAATTAGGGCAGTGCTTCTACATCTACTAAGTTTAGTAGATTGTAGTCATTGCCCACTATCCCATTTTTACTGAGACCTAGGTTCTCCACTTACTTTCTGGTTGCAAAGTGGCTCTTCTTTTGTATTACTTTGCTTTTAACACCACTTTTATAGAGCCCACTAGGAGCACCTGGACTTTTATAATGCTGCAGATTTCCCCAAAAATAAGCAAGAGAAACCCAACTAAAACAACAACATGTAAAAACACTCTAAATAAATGAAAGACAATTTACCCAAAATATTGATATACATGATTCAAATGGAGCTCTATCCAAAACAGATACCTTTATTTTGGATGTCGCATGAGAAGGTTTGATCCTACACTAGGTTGTATTATATCCCTGGAACCTTTTGACTTTATTTAAGTGCTGTGTAGGCAGTGGATGGAGTAGAGATAAGTGGATAAAATGCTTATCGATTCTGATTTCCCTGGAAATGGCGCTTGTTTTATTACAGACTGGATGTACAAACATTTTCATATTTTACTATTTTTAGGATGTAGTTTTTTTTGTATAAAGGTTTTGTTTTCATGTAATGCTGTATACATATAATAGAGATAATATAGAAAAAAGTGAGGAAAGTGTTTTTTTTGGCTAAATATCCTGCATATATTTTCAGTTAAGTGGATATAAAACATATACAAATACAGATTTTAATCATATCATGGGTTGTGGATTGCTAAATAAATGCACATGATAAATAATGATATGTACATGTAAGAAAAGTTGGTTAGATATGACCTAGTTTAAACATTGAGGTTAAAATTTATGTAAGGTAAAGTTTAGATAGTGATGAAACAGATTAACAATAAGTAGGTGGGATATACAGTATTGTAATCGGTAGTTAAGGGTGTAATGGTATAATATTTTAAGAATTAGAATATAGTGTCTCATCCTACGGAAATATTACTTGGTTTGGTATGTGGATTATATTTTATAGAGACAATAAGAAGGAGTGATAAGTAAAAGTTACTTCAAGATATAGCTAGGGCTGTAATCCTCAAGGGAAATCCAACGATAGGGCTAGATAGTTGATCAGACTATATAGGAAAGAATAGGTATGTATGTATAAAAAGTAGTATATGCTAAATAGCATTGGGAAATTCCATCATTAAAGTTATTATAATATAATGCACTTTTCAATGTAAAAATTCAATGAAAATTTACTTGAGTAGATACATTTTAGTATTGTAGCTTTCTGTTTTGAAATCATAGAGGTCCTTGGTGTGAAATTGTAATAGGATAAGTACATGGATAGATAGAAATATACAAGTGTACATATTTGAGCTGTATTAAGAATTAAAACTACTTTTCTATAGAAGTACATAAAAAACTTCATAATATATAGCCGATTGGTCCTTCTAGATAGTGATGTTCATGTTTTGGTTCCATTAACTGATTCATTAGCAAAATGTCTAAATTAGTTTTTGGAAAATAACTTACATTACTTAAAACAATAAAACTTTAGGGCATTGACTTAGCACATTGGGATGGCATTGTACTCTGCTCTTTCTCCACATTCAATATTTGTGACTTGTTCTCTATAATTGTAAATCTTTTTAGTAATGCTGCTAATGATTATTCATCTTTAAATAATGAAGTCATAGAGTTTGTCGCATTGATAGATTTTCACACATAGAGGCCTTCTAATAACAATGCAAAGTGAAAGGTTGCTCGGTAACCTATAGAAACATTAATTACAAGCAAACTTTTTACATTTGACCTAAACTGCTTACTGTTGATTATTATTACTGTGTTAATAATAAATCCCAACAATATGTTAAAGGATAGTGGGTGCTAAAGTAGTAGGTTCAATGAATATGGAAGACCTTGTTGTTGAGTGTCACCTTACTTGTCATGCTTTTGATGTGTCATGGAGTGTCCCTGTTTAAAGTTGGGATGATTTACACGATCCAATGGTCAACCTGGACAGGCAAGGCATAAACAAACCAGGGAAAAGATCCCCAGAAGGCAGTTAGGTAAAAGGTAGTAATATAGGACCCACAGTCCTGTTTCATTTATTCCTTGACCTTCTGGTGACACAGTGTGACAAGCGAACATATCTTATGGCATAGAATAAAATGTTTGAATATGATGGGTCAACTCTGCTAAAGCAGGATTTGATCCAAAGAATAGGTTACAATCGCTATATCAACCTATGAAAGCCCCTCTTATTCAAAATCAAATGTTTAAGGAGCATAAAAAAAACATATATGGTACTTTTGTATCATGGGCTGTTTTAATCTTATGAATAAGTGAAAATAATTGTGGATGAAATATCCTTGTTGGTTTAAGACTTTCTTTCATGCATGTGGGAAAAACCCCATTCTGTTCTAAATTTGTAAATATCTGTTTCAACATGTCATTATAATTTTTGATTTATTTTACCTTTACAACTTAGATTTTTTTCTTCCTTTTTTATTTGAACAGGCGTGTAAATAAAATAGGAAAAGCATTAAGAATGCAGGAGTGGGGATCTAGGAGCAAGCAATGCTGTCACATGAGTAGAAAATTAATGCCTTTAATTGAGTGCCTGGCTGCTTGCCGCGTGCTCCCTATACTCTACAAAGAAGACAATGCCACAGTGTTGATTTACATCTCTCTCTTTATATGTACTGTTTGTATTCCAAAACACCTCGCACATTAACACAGTATAAGACATAGGCAGTGTGCTCCTATGATCTGCATCAAGATTAAAAGAAATTAAAGGTGAAGTGGGATGCTATCGCAGAAATAGGATCATTTTCTTCTGCTTGAATTGAGCAAAATGTTTATAGGTTAAGGTTTCTGAAGACATTCAGTTGACTGATGTCGGAATAGTCCGAGAGCAGGATACATGCAGCAGACTACTTCTGCTCAATAAGAAATTTGCAGGTTTGGAGGAGATGGTGACTGCTTACAGGTATCAGGTGTGATGGAAAGATTCCAGTAAACATTTATCTCTTTTTTTGTAGCAAGACATGTACCCAACACTATGTACTCCTTTTCCTTTGTGGCAAAGAGAGATATAAACACGGATTTGATTGAAATTGGGACCAAACAATTGATTAGAAATGGAAAATGGAAATTTTTAAAGTGGAAAACTCCTTTGTTTAATTTTTAAAAATGTGGGTTTTGGGGAAATTTAGGTAGGTGAATTAAAAATGTGTAATTTCACAATATGATAATTAATTGGTCCACTTTGTAAATTAAACCGCTGCAATATGCAATTAATTTTAATTCTTTTCTCACAAGAATATGACATTTAAAGGCTGATGACTGTGGATTAGGATAAACCTAAAATAAAGTATGTAAGCTTTTTAACATGTCGGAGTGTTGGATGTCTGTGTTCCCTGTACATGCTGTGATTCCTTCACTCAACTACTACTTTATTGCAGAGTTCAGCAAAATATTTTGTGATTGTAGAAAAGAAGCTATCATATAGTTATGTATGTACACACTGTATGTACATTTAGCTATACATCATACAATAATTAAATATTATTGTGAGTTAACATATGAGAACTAAGATGTTACATTTAAAATTACATTTTTAAAGGGTCTGTTTTTAAAGCAGTGATTCAAAATGCAAATGGAGGTGAATCAATTACTGCAATTTAACAGACATGCACTTGGAGGAGTAACCTGCAGGGAATATTTGCTGAATTTCAAAATCTCTGCTTTATAAATAGACCTTTAAGTGTATTAGTACATGTCTGATCAACCTACCCTTATGTGCTAATGGACTTTCTTGCAGTGATAGGCCAAGTGTCACTTTACGCAGTGTAAAACATGTATATAACAGTACTACAAAAAGAAAAGGGGTGAAACTCTGATATTACAGAAACTTTTTCGATTTTTATGATTCTAAGAGCCTGACATGTATTTGAAATTAGAGCAAAAAAATACCATTTAATAATTATATACATAATCTGTTTATCTTCTATGGTAATTTAAAATCTGTATAACCAACATTCTGATCCAAACATCCATACCATGCTGTATAACCATAGCTATTCACACCAGGTACAGTGCAGAACACACAGAATAAAAGAGAAGGTAAAGCACAGTGTGAAGGGGGTATTATTATCAATCATAAACATTATTTATATAACAGCAACATATTATGCAGCACTGCATTAAATAGGGGTTGTAAATGACAGGCAGATACAGACAGTGACACAGGAGGAGGAGAGGACCCTACCCAGAAGAGCTTACAATCTAAAGAAGAGTGGGTGTTGAACAAAAGTATAGAGGCAAAAATTGTGTATCACACAATGTGTAAGAGTCAGGGGTGGGTATTTCACAAAGTGCATGAGTTAGTACTGTGTAATGCACAGTATAGGGGTCAAGAGTATAAAAAAGAACAGGTACACACTGTACAGACAAGAATTACCCCCTCCTCTCAGTAGTAAAGGTATTTTGGCAGTACAGATCATCTCTAACAGCTCAAAATCCCTGGGATTTTGACAGATTCCTCTCCTAGGCCCACCCCTCAGCACAGAACCCAAAGTAGGTTTCCCCAATTAAAAAATACACATTCACAAGAAAAACAGTGGTACTTCGTACAAGAAAACATGGTGGCCAGGATGCACAACAAAATGGAAAATTTCCGAAAGATATGTGACCCGTGGGTGTATCATTACCTACCCAAGGGTTTTGATGTCTCACTCCTTAATATGTAAAGACAGATGTTCCTGGCCATTGTTGCTGGTCGGCGACTGTGTGATTTTCCCTTGGGCTCCAGTCTCTCCTTCCTTCATCACGCCTTCCCATGATGCCCCATCCCAACCCCCCCCCACTGATTCCACTTTTTTCTTTTTTTTACTGCCATGCCCACACGTAGATCAAGGCAGAGACAGGCCCTGCTCTTAGGTCAAGCATTTTTTCAAATGCTCTGCAAACTCCAACAAAATGGTTTATAGGAAACTCCAGGGTGCTGCTCCTAAATATCGTAACATGATTCTGGACTCGGGTTGTTTGAAGTCTAAACATGACATGTCTTATGTGATCCCCCTGTAATGTTGTGTATGTTCTGTGTATTTTATCGTTTTGTACTTTTGTATCGGTTGTTTGTTGGAAAAATTGTAAAAAAAATCCACAAGACAGATCCAGCATCCACTGTAAAGACCCACTCACCTTTCTTAAATTTACCAAATCCCAGATGTAGCAGAAGTTCAGATTTATGGTACATCCTCCCCTCAGCTATGTCATGTGACTGGAGAAGCAGAAATTCTGAAATGTCACTGACAGATGGGCAGAAGCAGAACTGATGTTTCATTAGGGGGATGCGGGTTGCTATTGTGTAATGATGGCTGCATTGTTCCCACACATTCCTGGTGGCAGACAATAGTCCTCTTGAGCAAAACCCTGTCTCAATTGTAACCTTTGTGACCCCTGTATGTGCCCAACTACCTTAATAAGCAGACCTAGTTTTTTAGGTCAGCGGTCACCATCTGGTGGTCCACAAGAAAACTGTGGTGGTCTGCGGCTCTGACAGGTGAAAGAGAAGGACCCCACTGGGAGGGCCCACCGGCCATGAACCATGTCCCCTGTATGGATCGCAGGGTCAGGGAAGTTGGCGGTTTGAGTCTCTGGTTCTGGCATCAAGACGTCATTATGGGAGAAGTTCCTCCCCTTTGAGTGACACCTGGCTCCCCGGTCTGAAGCCGCTAAATTTAGTTGTCCATGGGTCTAAAAAGGTTGGCGACCACTGATTTAAGTCCAAGGTCTGCTTTAAAGAAGTGCTGTCATAAAAAAAGAATCTTCTCCTACCAGGCACACCAAGACATCCAGCTGCTGCCTGTAAAGTCTTCAGCGTTATGCAAGTAACAGAGTAAAGGCTGAGGTTTCTCTTCCTCTGCTGAGCATCTGAACTCTCTGCTGTCATGGAAAATGTGCAGGCACTTTGCAGTAGAGGCTCCCACTTTAGATTTTTTTGGGGACACATTATGTAAGCACAATGGCTAGTAGCAAAACAAACATTACCAAGCATGGGCTATTACAACTGAGAACGAGGTCAATATTTATTTTATCTGCTCCTCATTGTAAAAGTCCTGTTCATTATGCTATGAATAAACATTAGGATGGGAAGTTTTTTTTTGGGCTCTCTTCCTTCTGTAAGCTGCCAAAACATCTCACAATCTAAAAACAAGTTGGCATGATATCACTGTGCAGTGTATTAGAACCTGGTTGGCTCACATTGTATACCATTTTACTGGGACATATACTGACAACATAACACATTTACATTTTGAAAATTAATATTTGACTGAATGAATGTTTTCCTCAATATTTCCATACGTTCTGCTTTAACAGCTTGCTCTTTAAAAACTGAAGTCTTGGAACATTGGTAGAACAATAAAGATTTCACCTTTATTTTTATCTTGGTACGCTGGCAACAAAATACTATAATAACTTATTCTGCTGCCAAGAGCAATCTGGTCACCTGGAAGCTCTCTAAAAGGCCCTATATGGCTGTGCCCTTGTCTGAAATTGTTCTGCTTTTTAATGACAGGTGAACGACATATAGAATTAATACCTTTTTCCATTAGGGAAGGTTATCATTAAAGGTTCAGCACAGACTGCAAACAGATGGAGCCATCAAAAGTGTGCACACTGAGCAGTGTAGGAATATCCCCAAAAGCAATCTTCAGGTTAACATTTTTTTTCCATTGCAGTTTACTGTATGGTATGCTAAGCAAAAGATATAAAATAATGATGTTTTTGCATAGCCAAACTAGGAGAGATCAAACATCCCATGGTCTATTTTTAATTTGTTAGTGCTGCATGTGAAAATTCTTCTCTCCAGGTGCTAATAGACTAAGAAGGATGAGTCAATCAGATCCGGCAGCATGAAGTTAGAATTGATTAGATGCTTTCTGGACTTTGCAAACAGTACATAACCATTTTTCCCTTACTAGTTAAAGTAGTTAAATCCTGGTTTATAAGTACTAGTGAATAATATTATTTGCTCTGTAATTGGAAATAGACAAAAGTTATACATTTAATAAACTACAAATATTAGCGGAGAAAATGCAAACAAACACTGTAAAGGTTGCTCATAATAGGAATAAAATATATTATGTTTACAGGATTGCTGTATATAATGAAAGTTATATAAAACAGCAACTTGGTTATTCACTAATTTCTGTGCAATAGTTCCTGCACACCTGCTCAAATTGAGATAGTAGATAGTAGTGGGCATTTATTATGACATTTATATAATTATGCAATTCAATTTATTGCCCTGTGCAAGCTGCCATTGTAGACAAAAAAATAATAATAATAGTAGACAGCAGTGAATTTCTTGTGAATGACTTGGGGTTTGGAGGCTGCTAGTATAGAAAATCATATATTGGTTTGAATAACCTGTGCCACCATAGGTTTCCCAAGGTGAGGATTATAAAAATATACTAGGGTTGTATTAGTATATTTGCAGTATTAGTACTAGTGAGTTTGGCTCACCTTTATAGAGTAAGAAAGAAAATGTTATCAATATAAAATGTCAATATATAGAGGTCACTCTGAGGCTAATAAGAAGTTTGTAGATGCAGCTGCACATTGCATTGTATCAAAAAGCCTCAGGTCACATGACTGTCAAATTGTGATGTTGGTGCATGTGTCCGTGTTTTTGCACCTTGAATGTGCCACAAAGTTAAACTACTTTAATATGTGTACGAACAGTACAATCACCTTTAAAATGCTACCTGATCTCTTTATTTACTTTTAATGTGAAGTTCATGCTCAGAAAACCCCAAAAATCATAACAAGGATGCTGAAGTTTTTTCAGTTTCTAACAACTTAGAAACACCAGCTATGTGTTTGCATGAAAAAGCTGGCAGCCTACCAAGATTTGCTTCACAAAAAGCCAAGCTTTCATTGCCTCTGTTGCCAACTTTGAAAATTAGTTTCTCCACAATGCTTATAGATAAATAGAACTGAAAAGAGGGTTGGTTTCAAAGTGCTTTCAGTGTTGGTTCCGATTAAGTAAATCGCTTAGTGTATATAATTTAAACACGGGTTCACTTTAACTGTGCATTGGAAGGTAAGGTAACCTCACAGCTCCATGACCTGTATACATGAAGTGTGACTAGAGTTTAATACAACTATATTTATACATAAAATGTTATTGTTGCCATAGCAACCATTCTGACTAACTTCACATTCATCCTGTGAAGTGTGAAAGGATGAAAAGAAGCATCTGATTGTTTGCTAAAACCTTACATAGAACAGATTTTAGTATCTAAATTTGCTGATTTACAGAAGGCTAAATTTCAGCCTCCCTGTCTAAATCTTCTGTGTGCCTTGGCCATTTATAATGTCTGGCCTAGAGAGTATTATACTAAGGTTAGCCATATACTACCCCCTATGTTTAAAACATGATATAATCAGTATGTTATTTTGTACTTATATATCACAAACATATTACACAACATTTTACGGGTCATACCCATGTCACTCACTGTCCATCAAAGAGCTAATAAGCTACTCCCCAACCACACTCATGGTTGAATATCCTTACCATTATCTAATATCTATATCATTGTCATATTCCAATGCAGTTTTTCTCAACCAGGTGTCCTTCAGATGTAGTTTGGGGTTCCTTGAGCAATGAGCAATTTGCACCTCAGGTCAGTTTAAATGACACCAATGATCTTTTTGGCAAGCTGTAAGGATGACATTTTTCCTAATGGCCAGCCAGTGTAAGAGGCATTCTTCCTACTGACCACCACACTAATGTACTGTGAGCTGTGGATATACGAATTAAAGACCTAACAGTTTTTCAAGGGTTCCCTCATGTGAAAAATTCAAACAAGGCCAGTCTAATATATCCCTACTGTAGTCATAGTCTAAAATCCCTGTCATAGTATATTGTCCCCATAATAGTCTAATGTGTAAGCTATGTTCCAGCCCCATAGCCATTAGTGACCTCTGTATAATTATCTTGTTTGTAATACTGTTAGGTCTTAGAATATAGATTATATTAGATTGCTAGGGGTTCCTTAAGCATTAAGTTTGTGCCTCTCAGGCCAGTTTAAATGACATCAATAATTTTTTGGCTGTAGGGTGGGCTTCTTTCCAATGGCCATCAATGTACTGTAAGAAGCATTCTCCGCACTACCACCAAGCTAATATAATGTAGGCTGTGAAATAAATTATAGTAGGGGTTACCTGAATACCTAAAATTACTTTATTGGGTTCCCCCATGTTGGAGAAAAGCAGAAGTAGAGGGTCTCATGTAAATATTATAGACAAGTATATATAAGTTTCTGTCAATAAAAAAAAAATAAAAAATAATCAAAAAGTCCCAACCCCTACATTTGTACAAGCAATATACAGTGCAGTCAAATAAGATTACTTTTTTAAATATATATCCTTGCACAAGACATAATTAAGTAAAGTATAATTTGAGGTTAGTGTGCCCTCAGGTTTTAATTAAGGTCTTCTGGAGGGTCTGCTTATTTAGTATGTTTCCTGTTCTATAAGCAAAGGAAATATAAGTTGGTATGAAATCAAATGTAAAAATGCTGCAAACAAAATGAGGTTGTCAGAAGTGATTACCTAATTGTTATAATATATGTTATGCAACAATAAAAAGCCAAATTGATGTTAATATTACCACAAAGAGTTTGTATAGCGATTTAACAGCTTAATGTTCTTTTTGACCAAGATGGGACTATTTGCATTTGCTGCTTATTCAGTGCTCAGAAAAGGATCACTGTTAAAAATTACAATATAAATCAACTGCAACACTGCAAGGCTGTAATTCTAACCACTGTACCTGTACTAACTTAACATGATTGCTCCTTCCTTTACATTTATTAATATTATGTTTGATTAATTTTAAAGAATTACTAACCTGTGTCTTAAATGACATACATATATATAAAAGAAGGTTAGATTTAATAGAGTATCGTTAACTGCATTTTCCACCATCGTGTTGCTCCAATTCAAAATATTTGCTCAGGATACTGTCACAAACCTATGTCTAAATGAACCTTATTGCACATGCTCAGTGCGTATCCTTACTCTGCACATGACCAGTGCGAGCTCCAATCAGAGACTAGGATGGCACTATATGAAGGCTCCATGATTTCCTTCCAGTGTGGATTGATTGCGACAACTTCCTGGTTCCTGGTACCTGGTCCCTGCTCCTGATTCCTGGTTCCTGCCCCTCGCTACTCATGCATCCTCCGCTCTCCATCTGATTATCCGTGTATGACCTCCAAGTTTTGTCTGCAAGCTAATATAACCACTGTTTATCTGCAAAGTCATTTGGACACTTACCACCTCTGTTTATCTGCAAGTCATTGGACATTAATCACTTCTGTTTGTCTGCTTTGTCTGAAGTCATTGGACATGTACCAGCACTGTTATCTGCCCAGTCATAGGACATTTACCACTACTGTTTATCTGCAAGGTCATTGGACATTTATCACTGTATTTTCTGCAAAAAAACTAAGGGGACATTTACCCCTCTTAACTAATCGCCATCAAGATTCCCTGAAACAGAGCTCTCCTTTCTGAAGGCTGACAGATACCAACCCTAAAAGACTAATATTCTTACAGTTTGGGTGGTTCAACAACCAAAGTATCTTGAGAAATACAGTTTTTTAGGCTGAGCTAGCATTAATAAAAACAAGAAATGGTTGTTACAATTAAAGCAGTTTGAAAACATCAGCGGAATTTGGTCTGTATTTTAACACAAAATCCATAGGGATGTCTATCAATACAATCTATATATTTCTATGACCACAGCAAGAGTCACCGATACCAAACAATCTTGAAAGAACCTAGGACCTAGGAATGGTCTTGTTATATGTATGATGCAAATGGATTGTATAGTGGCTTTTCAAAAACCCTAAACGACTTCTGTTCTTCTAAAAAAAATACCTTTACCTTCCCCTGACCTAACTCAAGTCACCTTCCCCGGATTTATCAGATTTATACTAATCAATAGCAAAAAGACCTTGGTCTTTGTTCACATACTCCCACAAGGTTGTCACATGCACAGTACTGCCCCTGGCCACCTTTAGAAATCCTCTCTGGTCGTGGGACATGTTTTTTTAGACAACTATGGGCTATAATGTGCAAACTAACATCCTTGCTGGCAAATGTAGGCAACCACCAAGATACTGGTCCTTTTCATTTCAGCAAGTAGGAACCTGTAATGTGCGAGGATAGATCAGATTAGGTCAGGGAATTAGGAAAAAAGGGGGTGCTAATATTCTTAGGTATAAGCTTATTTTAAGGGGTTTCCTTAGAGGAGTTGTAATGCAATTGTGGCTTTGGCCATATTGCACTAACAATAGCAGGTTCTTAAAGCAGTATTGTTAAAAAATTGGCCCTACTTACTGTAAACACAGCACACATAACATAAACCAGAATGCTGAGGTCAATAGATGCATACTATTTCAGGTGACCACATGAGCCATGTAATGTGAAGCACAACCTCCTTATTATGTCCTAATAGAATATGTCAGTTGTGTGTAAATTAACTTCCACAGATCAGTAGTATTTATTACAAAGCCTTAATATAAAATGCACAGCCTTCACTTACATTTTTATTTCCCTGCTATAGTATACTAAATACTAAGTCTATTTGTTTTAAGGGTACATGCTGTTGTGTGCTGTAATAGGGTGCACAAATCATGTATTGGATGTTGTGTGCTGCTGAATGTATGAGTGATGAATGTATGTCTCAGTATGATGAGTGTGATATGCTAAGTACCCTGAGATACAACATGTCATGGCATACTGTCTCTGTGCTCTGTTTAGTCAACAGACTAAACAGCATGTATGATCATGGTACTGCTCCCTTTTACCATATAATAGATGCATATTGAATGAAGCTAGAAACAAAGAGCTATTTCCACTAAATAACTACATCATAAATCTGCTGTTTCCAAAATTCCAATTGCAGATCAATGTTTAAAAAATAAACATTAGTATAGCTTAGACCAGTCTTTGAAGTTATTTAAAAACACATCACTCTTGAACTTACTGTTCTACTTTATGGATTGGTAATACTATTATTGTTTAAATCCTTTTATAGAAATCAATATCCCTTTTTTTTTTAAAACAATACATACAGTTTATTAGGCATACAGTAAGTGCTTTTCCATTACCTAGTAGAAATAATAACACTACACTTAGGTTCAATATTTGAATTACGAATTAAAGGAGTGTCACTCCTTGTTTCACTTTTTCTTGTGAGACTTGTTATTGGACATTTAAATGAATAATAAATGAACACTGATGAATTATAAATCAAACACATTTTTTAAAGTGCTGCTATTTGTTCCTTACCTTCAGGCTGCATTATTTCTTAGGTGCTTATAACGCAAGGAAACTTCAGAACAGACGACTGGACTACCCATGATATCAACTTTCACACCATCTAGGCTTCTTTCTCCAAAAAGAAACCTTTTGAAGACTGTGCATCTGGTTGTTGCAGAATGGTTAAATTAGAGCACCAATTATGTATCTTATTTTGATTACTTATTCTTTTACTGGTATATACATAATTGGAAAATTAGAGGGTTTCAATTAAATTTTTCAATTCACAATACTCTATGCTCAGTGTACAAATTACTGCACATATTTCTGATATAATAAATCAATGAATAACATGAAAACATTTTGTTGAAACACACAAAAAAAAAAAAATTTGTATGCTGGTCTTACGTTTCTAATAATATAAACAAAAGAAGTCAGTGCCCAAACAGGTCAATGGATACTTAGCATAAATAAGGTGCACGTGGACACGACAGTTACCAGAACAATAAAAATTCCCTAGCACACTTAATCAAATGTTTACACTTCCTTATTAGTTTGTTTTAAAAATAGAGGTTTAATATAAATATTTGCATATATTTTGTATTTTAGGGATATATATTCATATGTGTAAATATAAAAGCCAGTTCGCAATTCCTGATTAGGTGGTTACAGTGGATATTTTTCTCCTTAGTCAACATTCCCCATTGTTTCAAGACTTTCCATCCTTCTCAGGGCTACATCAAAGTGTAGTCATTTGGGGGACCCTAGCAGGAATGAGTGATGGAGGAGAAGGGAGGCATGTGCCCCATGAATAATCTTCAAAAACTCTCCAATCAGGTGATTTAGTGTTGTTTGCAAGTTAATCCGCCCCTCCAAAAAACCTTAGGTCAATGTGTCAGCACAGTAAGTCTAGCACAATGGACCTGATTTTTTAAAACACTTTTTAAAAGACTGGAAAAGACAGATTATTATGGTTGAACCTGGGTTATCCAGCAAAACTCCAGGCCAAATTACATATTCTATTTATATCTATGAATCTGTATCTCACCATGTACCAGGCACGTTAATCTTTCCGTCCTTTCCACCCCCTTACCCCAGCCTCTTACATTTGTTTCCAGCATTCCCTGATGTACTGTTCCTCTCATCCACCAATAACCTCATTACTGCATCTCTATCCAGCTCCATAACCCCTTGAACCGCAACTCCCACCTAACTCTGGCATCTTTTTGTACTGCACATCTTGTCTCTCTATAACCTTCCATACTGCTTTCATTTGTCCTCACCAGCCTATTTTACTACTCCACCTTTTTGGAGCCCTTCTGTACAGCTATTCTTTCTGTCAGAGCATCTCTATGCTTCTCTCTTCCACTTCCATCTCCTCCCAGTAATTCTCCACCATCACTGTTTGCCATGTATTGCTATTTTGGTCTGCCTTAAGTTTCACCTCCCTATTGCAGTTTTTATCTGTTTCCAATCCCCTCTCATGCCAATTATCTTCTAGGCTTCCAAAATCACCTTCTACTGCTCACTTCAGTTAAAACCAGCACACACTTTACTGCATTTCTGCATTCAATGTCCTTGTACTTTGTCTTTCCTAAGACTCCTTCAGATCCTCTCTACTGTATTTGTTATATGTTATCTCAGCTTGGCACTGGCCCACGACTATCTGTAGGTCTCCAATAGGATGTGAACAGTGGTGCAGAAATGCAAGCCCCTGAATATCTCTCTGATTGATGGTTCAGTGGCTTTTCTATGGTTAGCACTCTCCCACCACTTAGAAGACTTCAGATCTGGCAACCAACACAATGGCGCTAATACAACTTTGCCCAATACTGCCATGATTGTGGTTATTCCAGGTTACATGACATCACTTTCTTAATCTCATCTCACTGTTTTGCCGTGATTTGTGTACTTTGTTTTGCTGTCCCTTTTTTTAGTACCTATTTGGTAACAAACTTTCAGCAACACATTTTTTGAAAGTCAGGTCAGCAGTTGCAGACTCATATTCTGTGTGTGCAGTTTCCTAAATGCTAACCATAGGTGTATTCTTAAATAACATTGCATGTTATAGATGTAGTTAATGTGTGCAGTCCCATTTTTGGAAATATATAGTACTAAAGGCTCTGTTGTTTACAACTAATACCCAATAAACTTTCAAAAAGGAGTTTAAGATAGGCAAGTACAGTACAGAAAGTTGTTTTACTTGCCTGAACATTGGGTACCTTTAATCTAATATACCAGGAACAAATAGTTGGTTAGACATTTAGGAGTCCCCGAAATTTCAGGGTTAAAGCAGAGAATGCCTATACTGGGAATAAGTTCTAGAGTCGAACTGTTTTGTTACTGACATTAATGTTAATGGACTCTATAATTCTCTGTAGCACACACACTCGCTTCCCTCTCATCCTCCCCACAGAAAAAGCCATAATGTAATCAGCGCTGATGCATTGCTGAGGAGGCTCCGTCTGTTTTATGACTACCAGCCCTGAAGCTTTCTCAAGTGAGATACAGCTCCTCGCCTGGGAACTGATTGGCTTCAATGTCAGTGGAGCAGAGAAAGGGATTAGAAATAGAACCAGGACACATTAAAATAGGAAATAACGGGCAGACTGCAAGGGAATTAAAAAAAGATCACTAGAACCACGGTAGTGCAGAATCTTTGAATGAACAATGTGCATTGTACTGTAGGTTGAACAACAGCCTTGCTGAACTTTAACCTCAACCTAGTTTAGAAAGCTTGAGGTCCAATGTGTGATGAGGTGAAAACAAGGATCATCATGTTTATGGCAAAACAAAACCTAAAAGCAATCTGTGGTGAAAATAATGATTCTGACCTGTAGTGAAAACATGCTGCAAGCCTTGCATTACATCCTTTACACTCTGAAATCTGGTGCTCATTTAAGTGATTACTCTAATTTTCTGTTCTGCTTTCAATATTTTCACTGGTCAGGAAGTAAAGAAAATCTGCAAGAAAAACAGAGAAAATTAAATCTAACATGGGTTTTGGCCTATCTCAGCTCTACAAAAGAATGACATTTGCGTTTATTTTTCTCATACTGTTGTAGAGTTTCCCTCATACCTTGTAGTAAATCTAGTAAACTGTTGTCAGAAGGACAAGAATAAGGGTAAATCTTTTTAATGGAGGCCTAGATAAAAGTAGAAACCTGACATGTTTATACTCTATGCAAAGCTGGACACTTTGGACCTGATTTATTATAGTTTTCCAAGGCTGGAGAAGATAGACAAAAATAGGAGAAGCTGGTGATCAAGCAAACTTGGAATGGATCTAGTTGGATCTAGTAAGAATTAAACTTTTGTCAACTAAATACCAATAATTTTAAGAAATCTATTTCAAGTTTTCTGAATCACTCAAGTTTACCTATGATAGTCTATCATCCCCAGCTTTGGAGAACTTAAATAAGTCGGACTCTCTAAGTTAAGGTTTTTCAACCAGGGTTCAATGGAACCCTAGGATTCCCCCAGGTGTTGCAGGGGGTTCCTTGAGCAATGAGCAATTTCTGCCCCTCGGTTCATTTTATTGATGATTTTTGCTATCTGTAAGAATGACATTCATTCCAGTTGCCAGCAATGTTAAGAGACATTCTTCCTACGGATCACCACAATAATGTACAGTGAGTTGTGGATATAGTATAGAAAGGGTTCCCTGAGAGCTGAAAGGTTTTTCAGGGGTTGCCCCATGATAAAAATTTTGAGAAACACTGTTTAAAGTAAAGCCCTGTACACCCATTGATTTAATTTAGGCAGCTAAATGTTGTAGTTTTTCCAGTGAACAAATAAACTTAAGCTGTAACATTGTTACTAGTTCATTTAATTTATTTTCAGCTTTATTTGCCAAAAAAGTTTTTCACTGAACAACCTTTACTTGTCATCCTGCTCTCAGTGTGCATAATACTCATTACTGCTCACAACAATCATTTTGGTCATCTTGGTTTTGGTATCCATATAAATGTTAGGACTTTGTTTAAAAAAACAAACATACTATATAGAATATATATATATATATATATATATATATATATATATATATATAGAAGAATACATTCAATAATAATATAAAAAATAAGTGTGTTTGTTTCAGTTTAGAAAATGACATATTTAATGTTTTTTTTTCTCCAAAGAAATAAGCTTAAAAAAATTTTCAATGAAATTTTCAATAATAATATAATGATAATGATACAATATATAATATACAAAAATGCCTCGGGACCTGAGATTTTTCAACTTTCTCTTTCAAACTGCCTAAAGCTGCGTACACACTTCCAATTTTTATCGTTCAAAATGAACGACGAATGAACGACGAACGATCGATTGGGCAAAAATTGTTCGTAAAAAAAGTAACCAACGACGCCGACGAACGAGGAAAGTCGTTGGAAATGAACGACCGGACCGGCGGATCGGACGACGATCGTTGACCATCGTTCGTGTGTACGATCGTTCATTGATCGTCCATGGTCTGTGCATGCGTGATGAACGAACGTTCGTTCACTTCCTGTCGTGCACGTCACTTCCTGTATCGCTCAAACGATCGCATCTATTGTGTGTACAATATCTACGAACGATCGTGTCGTTATCTGTATGTACAGGATCGGTGCTATACGATCGTTCGCAGATATCGTGCAGGATCGTTCGTCGTTCGTTTACCAACGATAATAATTGGAAGTGTGTACGTAGCTTTAGTCTACACACAGCCGACCACATAACTATTTGAAAACTAACTGTTGTGTTGCCGTTAAAAAGCCTGTCTCTACTTTCCCTATCATTTTTCTGTGCATGTTTCAGGCCAGGCACATTTTAAAAAACATATAGATACATGCACGGATACCCCTTTAGTCACAAACTAAACTCTCTTCTATATTATATACAGTAATAATGTTTATGTACAATATTTGTAACTTTGTATAATAACATACGCATTCACAACATGGTGCAGTCTGTACAAAGTAAGTACAAGTTGATTTTCAAAAATCTTTCCATCGATAATCCGGTTCTTTCAGTTTTCTGGCATGTATTTCGGAGAGCATTTTCAAATTTGCACTGTTTTCTGAAAGCGCCGTTTATGTTTTGATGGCGCTGTATTCCAGAATGAGTTTTTGGGTCTTGCTTGCACGTATTTTTCTGCTCATTTCTTCCCATTTATTTGCTGCTGTATAGCCCCATTATGGATTCAGCATCCATTTAAAGGATTGTACAGGTAGTCATTTTCTGTTAAATATATACAGCATGTATAAGGGTAAAAAATCCAGAATTTTCAAAAATCCAGCACTCCTCGGGTCCAGAGGTTGACGTATTTTTGAATGTCAACCTGTACAATATTTGGTCATCAATCTAAAAAACAAACAAAATGCGCAAATAATCTGAAATGAAATAATCACCTAATAGCCCTTGCCATGTAAGTTTGTTTTATTGCAGAAGAGACATTTTCTCTTCCTTCTGCTTGCATGTTTTTAATATTTAACTTTAGTTCATCTTCAAATAAATAAGGGTTGATCTTATTTGACAGTGTTATAGTCTTTGGTAAAGAGAGATGTATAGGAACATTTGCTAGACAGGTAAGACTGGTCTTGTTACCAAATGGATTATTGGAATTGAATCCAACAATGACAGGTTCTCTTTAAGTTTAAATAGCTCCTTTTCCACCACATGCTATACTTAAACATTTTCTCATTCTATGCCAATTTGGCCTTTTCCCAGATCCATCTCTGCTTGCATAAAACATTGTTATTATCCAGAAATCAACACCATTCTAATAAACAATGAAGATTTTTTTCCCTATTATATGTCGTAGCTTTTCTGCATATTTAGAGTAAAAAAATATGGGCTGAAATAATAAATCCTGTCAGCTGCAGACTGCATTTTGTCGTGCCTGTTGAGTGATTCACAGGCAGCAAACAAATAAGTAAAGAATAAACTGATGTAAAATATAGGGATTGTGGTGACCTTGTCATTCTTTAAAGGCTGTATGATTTGAAATTGATGATTAATTTCTGTTGTCAAATCTGTAGAAAAATGCATTGATGAAATAAACAAAAAACTTTACTGATAGGGCAGATATGAAATGTACTATAGGAACTGTCCAAATAACTTTTCACTGTGGAAAGAGATGCAGCTGTTGGGTTAATTACATTGATACACAGTGAACACTTTATACGTGTATTTATTTTATTGCATATAAATGTATATTCCTGTGTTCTTTTTTATATAAAAAGTGAGACAGAAAATGAACAGTGATACATTTAATTTTTCTAGGACAGGAAGTCACAGTTGTATGCAATTTATAATAATGAAAAGAAAGGTCAACATGAAATCCATAAAATGGGTTTTACAGTCACATTTATTAAAATACTGTGCAACGCTGGCTATTATAAATCAGCCTTGTAAACTTGGGAGCACAAAACAAGACAGCACTGGCAAGATGCATTATAAAATTGTGCCTTTGTATTATGGTACATGGCTGTTTTGTTTGTTAGTCCATTATACATTCAAAACCACACAAGGCTATGGTAAGTGAACTGAATTTCAGAAACATACTTAATATGTACACAAGAGGATTTTCTCCTTTCCTGGTCAGATTACTAGTCCTTTATCTGAGGTATTCTGCTCGCAGGACACTTGTTCCAAACATCTTACCCATAGCCACCAATTAAATATCATCTTTCATTTACGCAGAAATAAAAACAAGACCTAGAGCAACTGTTACACATTCATGTTGATATTATAGTTATCATCTTTAATATAATTTTTAATTTGATATGTTTCTGTTGTATTATAGTAATTTTTCACAGAAGTCCAAATTGTTATCAAGTGAAGTAGAAATTTCAGATAAGCTTGACAAGTGTAAAGGGGGATAACAAAGTCGTCTTACCTCTGCCAGCCAGCCAACCAGATCGTCCCGTTACCCAATGACCCTTTAATGAATACACAGAGACCTGTCTTGGATATAACTGGCCATAGCAGCCTTTTATTAACAAAATATAAAAACATTATTAACTTTTTCTTTATAAATGTACAACCGCAAACACAATATAACAGATATTTAAACACATATTGTTTGACAGTCCATGACAGTACCACTACATCCCTAAATGTCACATTCCTGCACACTACAATTAGGCCCCCAGCCGTTAAGACACCAGCTCAGGGACAACACGCAGGTATCCCACCAAACCCACCGGGCCTCACTACAACCCAGTGTTCCAAAAATCCCACTATCATGGACCACCAAAAACCCGCCACCACGCCGCAAGCATGACACCTTATGCTTGAGCGCACCTCCACACCTTAAGACCACGCTGCAGGCCGTCCTGCAAACTCAACATCCAAAGATCCGTCCCTACAGCATTAAGATGCACCCCATCATCACGTAGGAAAAGATGAGGCTCGCCCTCCAAATCCCTATGACGAACCGCTAACCCTCCAAGCCTCACAACAAATTTGCTCACCGCCTTATTAATTTTAGTGCGTGCCTTATTCAAACGATCAACAGATCGTGCACGCCTCCAAGTCAGTCTCCCCATCATCTCAGACCATAACAGGACTGTGTCAGGAAATGCTGATCGCAAACGCAGAAAATCAAATTTGATATCCTTCAGCAATTCCCGCACAGGCCTGGACCCCACATCATTACCCCCCCGCATGAATTAACAAAAGATCAGGTGGACGATCCAAACGCACATACCGGTTGATTTCTGGAATCACTCGGCTCCACTGCATGCCACGTATACCAATCCACCGCACTCTGGCTTCACCCTGGCGAAAACCCAACTGCCGCCCGTTGTGGCGGACCTCCGCCCGTCGGGCTCCCCAATAAACAAAGGAATGCCCTAAAATCCAAATCAAGCATTCCCTAGAATCTGTAAAGCAAACAAAGAAAACTATACAACCAGAAGCCTCAAAATAATTACTCCCAACCGTAACCCGTGCAATACCACCAGAGCCCAGACATCTGAAAAATCCCTCTTTACCACTCTACATACTCACCTACAGAAATTGCGGCCGAACATATAGTTTGAAACGATTGGACTCCCAACGACCAATCCGTTTTATAGCCTCATCACCCAGCCCCCACTGAGCCGCTTCAGTAGCAGCCCCAATGCGGAAAGAATGCGAGGAATAAGCCTCAGCTACCCGCTCTGTAGCCCGCACACACTTTTTGAACACTGCCCCAAACTGAAAACGCATCAGAGGAGACCCATCGTCGTGTACAAAGAACGGACCTTGCCCGGACCCGCGCACCCTCAAGTACCGGCGAACCGCCCTAACTGGGCAGGCCGCCGACCCCGGAAGTGCACCCAAGAGCAAACTGGCCCCCCCTTCCCCCTTGATCAGTCTTAGACTTTCGTATCCAAATCCGCACCTTGTGCCCCTGTACACTCACATCCTGCCGAAACAAGCCACCCAACTTAGCTCTGCTCGGACTAACCACCTCCCCAACCCTCAATGCTCCAAAAATGTAACCGCAAATGCTGCCCGAAACAAGGCCACTTCAAAAGAATCCACACAAACCCCCACTAAACTACTCAACACTTCCCCCAGCATATCAAAGGAAACCGGCCTTCTAGCATCTCTCCGCACCCTACCTTTTCTATAGCCTTTTAAAGCTTGCCGGACCAAAACATTTTTTGTGTGGTCCTCCCCCCCTTCCAACTTAAATAAAAAGGCCAACGCTGACAACTTCTTCGCCATCACCGAACCCGAGACCCCTTTCCGAAAATTAACCGCCAAAAACAATAACAGCATAAGCAAACCTTGCTGAACATCTAACCCTGCACCCTCCTGCTGCACAAACTGCAACCATTCACGCCATGTGTGTACATACGCCTTCCACGTTCCTTCCGCCACCGAGCGACGAATCACGCCAACCAAAAATGCTAGACAATCGTCTACAGATCCAGCGGGCAAGGAATGCCCTGACAATCTGCCCCTGGAACCAGCTCCCGGAACCGCACCCACTGGGAACGAGAAATAGAATCTGCCACATCATTAGCCTTCCCAGGCACGTGCACCGCCTTCAAATAAATGTTATGACACAAAAACAGCAGCACCAAATGCCGAAGCAATCGCACAACCGGAGGTGAATTAGCAGTATTGCTATTAATCACCCCCACAACCCCCAAATTGTCACAATGCAAACAAACCCTGCGATTACCCAGTTCCCTTCCCCAGATTGCCAACGCCACCACCACGGGAAACAACTCCAGCAACACCAAATTTTTACACAACCCGGCTTCCACCCACGAATCAGGCCAGACCTCCGCACTCCAGTGACCTGCCCAATAAGCCCCATAACCCATGCTCCCAGCCGCATCTGTATACAGGTCCAGGGCCACATTAGACACCGACTCCGCCATCCACAGCGTTCTCCCGTTGTAACAGTCCAAAAACCGCATCCAAACGCTCAAATCCTCCGCCAACCGCCTACTGAACACTCTCCCCATCGGCATAATATTGCATGCAAAATTCAACTTACCTAACAGGGATTGCAAATCCTGCAAACAAATTTTTCGCAACCCATGTGCCCTACGCACCGCCATCCGCAAACCCTCCACCTTATCATCCGGCAACCGACACTCCATCGCAGAAGAATCTAGCACAATCCCCAAAAAGCTCAAAACCGTCCGTGGCGACTCAGTTTTGTCAGCTGCCAACGGAACCCCAAATGATTCAGCTACCTGTTGCAACGTACCCAACAAATTAGCACAAACCCCAGAACCTGGAGGACCAACACACAAAAAATCATCCAGGTAATGGATAACCGAATGCAAACCTGACACGTCCCGCACCACCCATTCCAAGAAGGAACTAAAAACTTCAAAAAACGCACATGAAATGGTACAACCCATCAGAAGACACTTATCCACAAAAAAGGCCCCCTGCCATTCACAACCGAGCAGCCTAAAACTATCCGGATGCACGGGTAGCAATCGAAAAGCCGCCTCTACATCCGCCTTCGCCATTAAACAACCCCATGCCCGCCGCACCCACCAACGCCACTGCCGCATCAAACGAGGTATAAGATACTCTACACAACACTGGATCGATCCCATCATTCACCGCCCCCCCTTTGGGGTGCGACAAATGATGAATCATCCGAAACTTGTGGGGCTCCTTCTTAGGCACCACTCCCAACGGGGACACAACCAAACCAGGAAGCAGAGGGTTGGCAAAAGGACCCGCCATGCGGCCCAATTCAACCTCCTTCCGCAGCTTTTCTGTCACTACCTCTGCATGCGCCAAAGCGGAATGCAAATTCCTGGATCGGGGGGGGACAATAGACAAACTACACGGAATATGAAAACATTCGGAAAAACCACAATAACCGAGCCGCCGCCCTATCCGGATATCTATCGAGAAAGGGGCGCATTTTTTCCACCCTCACTGGCGTCCTCCCTTATCCCCCCAGGCTCCCCAAACTGCCCCCTATCCTTGGTAACGCAGCGCACGGCCGCGTGGGTTCCCCCACAGACACTCGTGTTTAAAACGGCAGGTGCCGCCAAAACAGCACGTTCCCTCATAAACAGCCAGCAGAAACCCTTTCGCTTTCCTGCCGAAGGGCCTGCCGCACCTGGACCCCCGGCCGTCCCGAGAAAGGACTGTGATCCCCACCGCACCGAAGTCATAAGGGCATCCACAAATGAATGTCTTTGTGGTCCCACCTCATGCCAGGGCGCATGGCCTTCCGCTGACGAAATTGCTCATCATAGCGGAGCCACGCCACACCCCCATAAACCCTATAAGCCTCACTTATCGCGTCCAAGTAACAAAAAAGGGCCGAACAATTATCCGGCACCTTTTCCCCAATCAAGCTAGCCAAAATGGCAAAAGCCTGTAGCCAATTCTGAAACGTGCGAGGAATAGAGCGCCAAGCGCTCTTTTCCTCACTCACCCTCTTACCTTCACTCACCTTAACATCGCGAGCTCCAAAGCGCTCCACCGGTAACAGGGAAAAAATCTCCACATACTCACCTCTCCAAATTCTGTCTCGTACCTCAGCTTGCAAATGCGCCCCTAACGGTCCCTCAAAACAGACATAAACCTCACCTTTTGCGGCATCGCCCACCGACGAGGGTTCACCTCCATCCTTCCGTCCATCACTCTCAGCGCGATCAGCACTATCCGCAGCCCCTACCCCCACAGGTACAAAGCCCCCTGACACCATTGACCCAGGTGAGGACAAACCGCTCCCACCTTGAACCCCTACATCTCTCAACCCCCCTGACACAGCTGCCCCCCCTTCCAATGTGTCCGGAGCCCCCCTGCACCCCAAACCAACGAGGGTGAGGGGTGACTCCGCTCCCCCATGCCAAAACCTAAAAGCAAATCCCTCAAACCCTGGAGCAACCTACCCTCAGCCCCAACCACAGGCAATATTATATTTTAATCCAATTTAAATTTAATTGCTTTCGATTATTTAAAAAAGGAAAACAAATGAATTGCTGACCTACCAGGGTCAGTTTTGCAGTGCAAGGTATGTGCAGCCATCTAGCCATTGTAAATGAGCAGTAGCCAATTCCACTGGATCTTACACTTTTGCTAATGACAGCTTAAAGAGTTATTAAAAGCAAAACTTTTTTTTCTTGAATATAAAAGGAAAGGATTAGATTATCTATCAAGGTTTCATTATATCTGTAGTGATTCACCCTTAATTTATTTTGCTGACCTTTGTCACTAAAATATAAAATGAAGGAAATTCAATATTGTAAAATTGTCCCCAGAACAGTAGGTGAGGGTAAGACTGAGGTAAGGTGCAAGGCAAGTGTAAAAAAGAAAAATTCTTCTCACCAATCTAGCCAACTGGACACAGGTGACTCTTGAATAGAGTTGTTACCAAATACAGGTACATGTAAACAGTCTATAATTAGCATAGAAAAGATGAGACTGTTCTGTATTGAAATCACTGTAGGGATTAATAGTTCCTTGTTATGCATGTACAGTCTATACATGTTATAGTAATGCTCAGTTTCAAAAAAAGGGATCTCATTTACTACCATTACAATGATGAGAAGTCAGCTGCCAGCTTAGACTTTGTATTTCTCTTCAGGCTAAAGGTAATAGTGGAATAACAAAATTGAGAAAGAAGGGCAAGAATGTTCTTATCATGGGCCACAGATCTATTAAGTTTTCACACTCCTTAGGTATATTTATCAGCATAGTTAATGTAGAATTTAGTACACGTTCAGACAAAAATAGCTCTGAGCGCCTGCTGGGAGGTTAAAAGCAACATCGAAGAACTGTGAGAGCTACATGTTGACTTATGTCTACATTTTACACTTACACATCTTTTAAATTCTAAACTCCCCTGAATCATTTTTAGGTAAGCAACACACACTGAATTCTGGAAAGAAATGGAGAAAATATTTAAAAAACGTGAAATAAAAGTATATTGGATCAAAATGACTATTAAAAAGATGTTTTTATTTGTGCCTCTGCAAATTTAAAAACACAAGCAATTTATTAAATAAATTAACACATGATTGCAAGTAACTTGTGTCAGTGTGACTTTTCATTAAATTATATCTAAAGCTCAAGGAAAAAAAATCCTTAACTTTAGATAGGTAAAAGCCCTCCTCAAGCTGCTTGTGGGGGATTTTCCCATCACATCTTAAAGAAAAAAATCAGGGCTCAAATATAGTGAGAGGAACTGCCTCCAAATTGTCAAAGAAACTGGAGTCCCATGAAAATTTCCCTTCATCCACTGCTGTTCAATTTCCCATCATGTTCTGTTTTGGTCAAATAGAAACAGTAAATTAAATCTTCGGGGACACTGAACAGTTATAAAAAAACTAGATAACTATTTTTAATCTATTAAGGGTTAATAAAATACAGTTTTGGGTATAGATCCAATTTAATGTATTCTATTCTCTTCTATTATGTTCTGTGTATTGCTTTATGTTCCTTCTGTTACCTGTATTGCCTCGGAATGCCATCAGTATGCAGCACAAAGGAAAAACCAAGCTAGCTATAACTGAAGTTCTAAAGCAGCTATGAAGCAACTGCACAGTGGAAATTGATAGACTAGCTCTCAGGCAGTATAGATTTTCTATTTTCTCTCCTAGTGTAATATAATAAACTGATAAATAAGTGTCTGTTAGATGAGGGAGGAGGATGTCTCAGTTATTTATTTGTATTGCCAAGAATCCTCCCATTAAAAAAAATAAAAGGCATACAGTGCATTTATTGCTGAAGAAGCTTTAGCCTAATATTAGGAATCATGGTGAAGAATGGCAAGGGAAGGAAACAGAGGGGAAAAGCAGAAACAAAGTTACAGTGTTCTATTCACTAAATTGTTACTTCCTTCATCACTTTTGTAAATAAATGGTACCTTGGTGCCTGGGCCAGGTTTAGCAGCATTATCTTGCTTTGGTAATTGGTAAAACTTAATGCAATAATTTGCATTAATCATTTTTCTTTTTTGTATTTTATTTTTAAGAACATACAATATTACCTTTTATTGTGGTGTATTGTTTTAATACAATTCTGCTTTGTTTTTTAAATATAGAAACATGTGTGTATTTTTAATACTGCAATTGCACTTAACTCTAGCAGCATTTAATATGTTCATACAGTGATAATTGGAAGCCACTCTGAATAACAAGATTTTAGATGATTCTGAAGGGAAGGGTGTTTATTAACAGAACATTATGCTGGGAACAATTGATATACAGATTGTCGGTAGGACAGGGTTATATATCCTTCCTATTTTCCATAATGCCTTGCAAAATGTACCTATCCCATAATCAGAACCATGTAATAATGATGTCTAAAGTCTTTGTTATATACAACTTATGTATTAGTATGGCCTGCGATGCTATTGTCCCTAATAATTAAACCTAATGCAGTACATACAATATGGTGGAAGGTGGCGGGGAGGGGGGTGGGGGTGGAGGGTGTTTCATTAATCAGCCAACTGACAGATTTGCAATAAAATACAACTATTGTGTATCACTGGTAGGCAGAAAGCAGGGACAACATATTGATGAGCACATATGGCTGCCCATATGTATATATTGTTACAAGTTCTACAGTGAAACAATATTTAAACATTGGAACACAGAATAACTACATTTAAAACATTAAAAAATAAACTATATGTGTTTTGAGCTTAAATTGTTTGTCATTTGTTAAAGCCAAATCAGTTTAAGCATATAATTAATTTCTATTATAATTAAAAAAAATCACACCTGGTGTGCAGATGCAAGACAAACATTTGTGATCCTCATAAATCATCTGCATAGCTGTCCCCTGACATTGTTCTGGTATCTACTAAATGACCAATAGCTAATGATTGGTATTGAAGAGGATACTGGGGCATGCTTACTGCTCATTCTCCCTCTTATCCTACCCATAGAACAAAACAGCACTGTTTGTACCACACTCAGTTAATGGATTAAAAATTGTTATCTAGTTTTTTTTTATAACTGTCTAGTGTTGGAAGAACAAATTTACTGTTTCTATTTGACCAGAACAGAACATGATGGGAAATAGAAAAGCAGTAGATTAAGGGAAATTTTCTTGGGACTCCTGTTTCTTTGACAATTTTTTATAAAATGACTTATACCCCTTGAGAACTGCTTCTCCCAAGCACTTCCATTCAACTGTAGCATTGATTTAGAGTAAGGCCTCTTATGCCTAAACATTGGGTGGAAACAAAGTATTATTGTATTAAACAATTTACCTAGATTTCAGCACTAAATTAATGTTATTTAGTTAACTAAAGCACAGTGTATTTTAAACAATAGCTATTTAGAAAATCTCTTTTTGCAGCCATTCCTTGTGCATGCATACAATCTAGAAATGCTAAAAAGACAGGCTTCATGTTGTCTACACTAATGGGACAAGTGGTAAAATAGCTTTATTGGAAACATCTGTGACAAGGTTACAATACAGGAGCACAATTAGGACCAGGGACAGGTTGTGACCCTCTAACAGGAAGTGCTTGTTTGTTTAAATATCTACATGGCAAGATCACCTACTAATATTTCTTTAATTTTTCCAAATGAGCAAATTATTTTTTACTGGTTCTCTATTCGAATGGGGGGAAAATAAAACTCTGATACAATCCTTTATTAGATCAAGGGTTTTTTTTTAGGGATGCACCCCCTGGCAGTTGGCACTTGATTACTTGTGGCACAGAGATTCTTACTGTCTCCTGGTTTTCACTAAAGCACCATGAAAGGGGAGATGGACCCTAGTGGCCACTGGACTACATTGCTGCAGGGAGAACACCAGGTCATGGTCCCCAGGCTCTCCCTATCAGGGGGGAGCAGTATAGAGGCCTTCGGTGTAGGGACAGCCAAGATGAGGTACTGGGTGGGATGCTAGCGAGAGGCCAGCGGTAAGTAAGCAAAGTTCAGGTTTAAGCAGAGGTTAGGGCAGGAGTCAGGCAAGTGTAATTGAGGTTCAGGCACAGGTCAGGATAGGTGGCAGGCAAGCGTAGCCATTGCTGTTGCCACACTGTTGTTGGGTTAGCACAATTTATTTAATATCAATTATGTCTCACCAAACAATAATGCTTTACCAGTATATACTGGTATATGTATACCATATATGAGGTCATCCTAAAGGAATGCAGCATATCCTTTAACTGGTATCCTTATAAGGTAAAATGCTGGTTAAAGGATGATCATTGGTCAGTACTGGTCAAACACTGGCCATTGTCTCAGTTCCTGAGTAGTTAAAAACACAGTGCCACACCTAATTAACTAGTCTTGACCAGAACTAACTGTATGCAACATGTTTTTTTGATCATCTGCCAAGCCAATAATTTGGAAGACTCCTTGGATGATGAATGCAACTCACTTCCGCAGCTAAGTATTTTTGTTATATCTAAGTCTTTGTAACTGCATTGTTTTATCTATCTGTCTTTGTTATTAAATAGTATAATCTTTCAAGTCTGTGTGTTATCTCTCTTTGTACACTTCAAATTGAACCCATCAATATTTGCATAAACTGTCACAAATTATATCCGTGACATAACAGCTGTGCTTCTACTATATATTCTTGGATAGAGTTTCTCTATCCAAGAATACAGAGCACTACAGGTGATGAATAGGGACTTGTTCCCATTCATCACCTGTAGTGCCCAGAGATCGTGGTGGAGCCTCGGAGGTAATCTGCAGTTCAGTTTCCCACGTGACATCACAGTGGGAAAGTGAACTGCAGACTTTTGCAGTTCCACTACAATGTCCAGGCACTACAGGTGATGAATGGGGACTTGTCGTGCCCTCTATTCTTGGAGAAACTCTATCCAAGAATACACAGTACAGGGCTGCAACAGCAATCGCTGTTGCCGCGCTGGGCTTCTACTATGTATTCTTGGATAGAGATTCTCTATCCAAGAATACAGGGCAATACAGGTGACGAATGGGGACAAGTCCCTATTCATCACCTGTAGTGCCCAGAGATTGTACTGGAACTGCAGAGGCAATCTGCAGTTCAGTTCCACTGTGACGTCATGTGGGAAACTGAACCGCAGGCTTCTGCAGTTCCAGTGCAATGTCTGGGCACTAAAAGTGATGCATGGGGACTTGTCCCCATTCATCATCTGTAGTGCCCTGTATTCTTAGATAGAGAAACTCTATCCCAGAAATCATTGTATAAGCACAGCCGACAACAGCAATTGCTGCTGCAGCACTGTACTATGCGTTTTCGGATAGAGAAACTCTATCCAACAACACATACAACTAGTAAAGGGCTGCAAGAGCAATCTGATTGCTCTTGCAGCCCTTAAAAGACCCTTAAAAAAAACACAAATTCTCACACTATTGATTTCAATGGTGTTCGAATTCGGCATTTGATCACCCGAAGAATTTCTCAATATTCGATCGCATAGCTGTCAAATCGAATAGTGAGCTATTCGACCAAAACTACATCAGACATTACATTGCAGAAGGCTTGGTCTGTGCTCAAGTGTTCCAAGCATGGCAAGTAAGTTAGAAGACAAACTTTTCAAAGGAATCCAGTATAGCAGTAAAAACAATGCTTTTACAATAAACAGTATAGCATTAGGATTACAACGCTTTTTACTTTTACTTAGTTGGTTTGGCTAGCTCGGTTTCAAACATGGTGACAGGTTTACCTAAAATAAAAACACTGAGAAATCTGTTGGACTCTGCTGGATTTCTTGCTATTAGTACTCATAAATATGTAGACTTTTATGAGCAGATCTGAATCTAATGCTCAGGTGTATGGCGGAGCTACCAGTTCCATGAGTACAGCAGCTAGACATATTATTTGTACACATATAACTATGGTAACTTCTATTTTTATAAAGGTCCTTCAAAAACATGAAATTGCTTTTTTCTAAACACTGAGTCAAGAAGCCACATCAAACATTTCTTGTGTGACTATTATGCAAAATAGTTTTAGCTTCTCAATCCATGTCTCACTGAGTGTAAAGTTACCTTGAACTAGCGTTTACAGACTAAAAATATGAGGAGAAACTAAAGAAGTTGGAAAAACAGAAATGAGTGGAGAAAATGTTTGTTTAGTTAGGTTTAAAGAAAAGATACCCTGTTGCCTGAGCATGATTGTAACAAAAGTTTTCCCATCAGGAAAATGTGCATTTACCATATTTTGAATAGGTTATTTCTCTTATGTATAATTTGTTATTTCCCTTTGTGTAATGTCATGTGTATTTTCACTTGTGTAGCCTCTCTTATGTAAACATTCAAAGTCAATAGGACTGCTGGTGGGTGCTGTCATCTTGGATGTTAGGTCAGCAAACACAGCAAGACTCAGAGCCTTCATTTAAGGGCCATTCTATAATATTCTAAATTGTTACTTCCATTTGCTACATAAAAGTTATGTAGGGAACTGAAAGGAATTTCAGAGCTGTGGAGCTAGCACATAGAGTAATAAAACACTCCCAGAAGAGGAGAAGACAATGATGTGCTAGGAGGTTATGCTTAGGGAATAACCTAAAGTAGACAAATTTTCTAGTAAGTTTAGAAACTTATTTCCAAAAAGTGCTGCAAGTAAGCATATAAAATACTATAATTTCTGTGTTTTTTACCTGCACTTTTTACATTTGGATGCAGAATATCTTTAAATGTAATTGTTTGCTCTAAATGGTTTGATCATGCCTATCTAGGTGCTCATTTTTCAACTACTACTTGACTAGCAGTTATGGATCTCATTGTATTTACCAGGTAAAATTTTGAAGGCAAAAAGTTATACAGAACAGAACACAGTGGCCCAGTTTAACAATCTTTGTATATGATAATGTAACTGATGAACTGTGGATCCTGTACCAATTAAATAACAACATGCTAAGGCAACAAACACATTTCTGTTTGTGTGCAGTATCTATTTTTAGAAATAACAAAAAAGTTGTGCCATGTGAGATAGTGACATTGCAATACTGGATGGAATTCTGCATATAAATATTGAAAATCAAAGCAGCACTGAATATTTTACGGGATAACTGCCAGAAAACGAAAACCCTGGCAGACAATTTATTGAACAGATTGCATAGATTTAGCTATACTAAGTAGACGTTAACAAATCTTTACAATTATGTTTTGAAAAAAAGGAACAGAAAATAATTACATCTTAGTATTCACAATACTAGACTGTACTGTATTTAGGGTTCTCCTAGGGAAGACAGAGACCTGTTCTGTAAATCTTGATTCCTAAACAATGCTGTGGCACCTGATTTTCAAACATGTCAATTGAAGTCTACAGTATTTATGTTAGTAGAACTGGGATTTGGTTTAACTGTTATTCTCTGGTCACTTGGCTGTGGTCACAAAGGCATAGGTGTTAAACTGAAGTAAAAACTGGTAAAGGTTCAGAAACCAATTCGTTCATATGTACCGGTGACTGACTGTACACAACTCTCTTGGAATGTCAAAGGGCTGAATGACCCAAGGAAACGTATTTACCAAAGATACCATTTTACTCATATGTAACACAAGTATTGACAACCAATTTTATTCAACATGACCTGGTATTCCAAGAAAGTTAGTATACACCTGATATTTACAAAAGTTGAGTTTGGTAATATCTGGAGGTTGCAGCATCTGCGGAGTGGAAAAACACCTGCTGTAGAAGCACTCATCTTTCTCTGGGATGTACAGGAATAGTTCTAATAGCTCTAATGCTCTAATGGTGCTTTTGTTATGGAAGGTCAACTGGTTGAAACTGTTCCTGAATCTGTAAGCTTTTCACACTAGCATAAGGAAATTCTTTGATGTTAGTATACTGCCTACAAAGCAGTGGTCTATTAAAGTGATCCTAACTTCTAAGAATACAATATAAATATTAGGAACATTTATAACATGGTTGTAAGATGTTTTTAAATGCAGTGTTTAAATGTAGTGCATTGCAGTGTAAAAAATGTATAATATCCCCCTAATATTAAATTCTGTCCTTTTTTTAGGTTTGGGACCTTCATGGATGGAAAAGAGGAGAAGCAAACATGTTTGACCCACTTCTATTCATCATATATCCTCTGGAATCTGGACTGTTAAAAAAAGGAAGGGGGCAAAAACTGCGTAGCTCTCTTCCCTTTTGGCTAATACCAAACCTGAGGACTGTGGGTAATTTGAGAGATTATTTAGAATCTAGAAGACCCTTTAATAAGTGCCCCCAGATATCTGACTAATCATCCAGGGGAATGAGTACAAGAGTACATAATTCTCATTACTCATTCCCATACAGCTAAGTGCCAAATGTATTCCTGAATCAACTGAAATGAACACCAAGCCTACTCCTAGTTAAGGAAGACATTGGAAACCCTTGCGCTAATAGTCATAAATACCCACAATAACAAAGTTCTTGGTAGCATTCCTTTGTAGTATTATAAGAATTTTTGGAGGGTTGCTTCAGCTAGAACGTCTAGAACGGCTAGAACAACAGCACAAACAATAATATTTTCATGCAAAGATAATCCTATGCCAGTCATAGCAAAAATGTGAGCGCTAAGATATAATATCTAGTGTACTTGCTTGTGCTATCAGTCAAGGGAAGAATACAACTGAACAAAGACCAAGAGGGCATAAAATGTATATTGCTTAAATTCTTAGATCAATGCTTTATTAGAAAAAAAACATTGAGAATTTGTTTATTTACAGTAGTTTGTACATCTTCTGTAGTTTTTTTTTCCTTAGCTTTGGCGATGCAGCAAAACCTCTATTTGCTTTTTGGTTCCATATTGTTTTGTGTATCACTTTAATCTATTGCAATTGCCAAGAGCAATCAACTTGTTGTTGAACACCTTAATGCAATTACTACTGTTCTAAGTAATAAAGTGCATCTTTTGAAACTGCTTCTTAATTTGGCATATTGTGGCAAAAAAATAAAAAAACTTTTCTCTTAATGCTTTGCTGGAATTGACTTTTGCCAGGTGAAAAGGAAGACCACACAGTATGAATTACCCTTGATATCTATGATGAAGGAGCTCAGAATTGGTAACAGGTAGTATACCAAATTATGCTTACACCCAAAAAGTTGAAAGTTTAAAATGGGTGTCTTTTAAAGGAAATATTCTAATTTGCTTTGCTAATAAATTCTTTACTAAATACAGTGAGCCAAGAGATATGAGATAGACGCTAATGGTAGGTGTAGTAAATTCTATGCAGTAAATATTTAACTAGCTTTTAGTTAATTGATCTTTACAGTCTAAACTGCATTTCATTGTTTTGGCTTCTGTTGAGCCTTTAAAATGCTTCTTCTGGCCAAGAATATCACCTTGCTAATTTCAGAATTGTTAACAGGACAGTGGAAAACACATTAGAAAAATAAAGAAGGCATACAAATTATTGTGAAATTGTTATAGCTAGGACTATATACAATGGCAATACTTCTGTTTCTTTGTACAATATACCACAAGCAATTTTGGCATCCAGACATGGTGTATAAGCCATTTTACAACTGTAAGTTACTACATATTACTTTGTTATTTTCTTTAACATGCAATGGAATTAATATTTTGTAATGGCTTTATGTAGAATTTGTTGGTTCCACAGATATTTGTGGGGATACAAAAATAATGCTTGAGTTTTTCAATTATAACTTTTGCTTTTGTCATAATCTCACCCCAATCTCTTTGGTCCAAAGTATTTAAACATTACTGGGTGAAGGGTATATTTTCTTTAGTTTCCTGTTTCTTAACCGTGTTAAAGGTTAAAAGTGGTGAATTTGGTGCTGATTAGGTCTACAGAATACATACAAAAGGTAACCATGGGGTTGATCAAGTAAAATTTTAAATAAGCAGTCATATTAAAGGTGATATATCAAGAACTATACATCAAATCCTTAAGTGTTTTTGAATTTTGTAATCATACATGGCTCATGGCTAATGTGAATATATTCCATAGGACTTATGCACGTACAGCATTTGGTCTTTTGTGCCATTATATAACTGGAGGAAATGTATTTATTCTGGCTGTTTAATATATGTTCCTTGGACTGATGATGCAGAGAAAGGAGTTACCATATGAAACTGTATTATCTGTAATGATCTTTTATAGTAAAATTTTAACTGTATAAAATTATGACTAAATTATAGTATATTTACATATATAAACCCCATTATTTTGTGCCAATTCATATTTATTCATATTACAAGGGTTATATACCATAATAAACAGCAGATCGGTTGCTCTAGTCCCAGGCACTACCTATTCTTATTCTCTTTAACCTTGCAAGGTAACAGAACTTCAGCTTACTGAATGATGTGAAGCTTTGCTAACTTTAACCATCCAGTCATATGAAAATCATGTTTTTTAACATTACCTTGCATGTGATTGGGCATTCTTTACAAAGTATCGACCAGTGAAATGGTTACCAAGTAAAGAAAGTGGATTAGTACGATTTCAAGTTGATGACAGATCCCTCCTTTTGAAGATTTGACTCCCAAAACACTCTAGACACAAAATAAAGTTTGCAAACTGTCAGATGACACCATTGGGGATATTTAACCACAGTCAGATGTTAATAGCTCAATTTTTGTAAATTTAACATTGAAAGTAACTGAGATTTAGTTGGACAGCTGTACAGCTATTGTAAGAAGGAGGGTTGGTCAAAATGAGCTAGTAAATGGTCCTTTAACAATCAGTGTATAATTGTTACCTACAGATATCACAGAATTGAGTGCTGATGCTGACATTTTCGGGATATATGTAAAGAAATGCCAGGTCCTCCCTGTCTGACTTTTCCCAGTAAGATGATATAAAAATGGGAACTCCCTGGAGTAAACCGAGTCGTGTGATCTTGCTGATGGAGCTGTTTTGGATCATTGCAAACATCCAATAAAGATAAGTATTAACTTTTAATGAAGCAGTGCCTGAGTGTTTTGTGTCGTTCTTTATTGGGGAAGCCCTGCTAAAACCAATATATTGAGGTTCAGGGGGGGAAAAGCCTTTTAAATTGATGGCCTTTGGAAAGATTGAGTTTATTGTTGTTCAGAAGAAACTTAAAGGATAAATATGATTTTTTTCTAGATAAGGAGAATACACTATGGGTCTGATTTAATAAAACTCTCAAAGGCTGGAGAAGATACACTTTCATCAGTGAACCTGGGTGATCCAGCAAACCTGGAATGGATTTCCCAAAAGTAATTTGCCATTTGTTAGCAAATATTTTCATTCCTAGGTTCACTGATGAAAATGTAGATATACAAGATGAGCCCATGTAATTTCAATTTTTCTCATTTTAAATAAATGTTTTAAAAATTACACACCACACTATAATTTTTTCACATTCATTTTGTTGGCATTTCTGTTGCTTACACGTTTTGGAGTGATAACTGCATTTTGTGTCTTAGGTTTAAACTTGAGTCACTGGAGTTTTCCTGTTTTTTTAAGGTAAAAGTAAGAACTTTGGTTTATATTTGAAATGGTTTCTAATCCAACATATACAATATTTATTTTTAGGAACAATTACCATGTTACATGGCATGTAGCTTTATAATGTACTTCAGACACTGTGGTTTAGTTTATAAAATTTACCAACTTAACAGTATAAACAGTATAAACTATACCAAAGTTGTTTTTTTTTAGCAGAAGGCAGAGTTAAATTCCTCAAACAACAAGAATCCATCTGGATTTTTTGTTCAAATTGACCCTGAAAGAAAATAATTCAAGGTTCAATTTCACATGTTTCATAACAATAAGATGAAATGTATCTACTTGAATATATTGTGTGAAAACATGCTGGTTCTGTTTTTTCTGTGATATAAATCACCATCTGTGTTATAACTGTTAGGAGTGATCACTGTGCTTCTATCTGGTAAAGTCAAAAACTATTTATAGATGTCCTCTCAATTTGTGGTCCTAAGATAGTGGTAATTATACTATCATGGCCCAGCCAATCCAATGGCCAAGGATCAAAACCAGGGAGATGGGAAAAAAAAAATAAGAAAGGAGACAGCAGCACCAGTGACCAACTGGGACAGTTTAGTGTACAGGTAGTCCCCGGGTTAAGGACATCCAACATACTAATGCCTCCTAGATACGAACGGGGCTTCCCTGCTTTCTCCTGTGCAGGAGGGAGGCTCGATAGGGGGAGGGGGGCAGTTTGCATGACTTGCAGAAGAAATCTTTTGCTAAACACAGTTGAGGTTGTGGGTGATCTTAGGGGGGTGAGCTCTTTCTGCAGCCTCTTGTAACTCTTTAATGACCAAGACAAACTCTGCAAACTGACACCACGCTGCCTAATAATATGTTGAGACAAACATCTGTCCTAAATGCATGTAATAAAATAATGTACCTGTTCCGACTACAAATTCAACTTAAGAACAAACCTACAGTCCCTATCTCGTATGTTATCCATGTAATAAAAAAATGCAGCCAGGCAAGGTTATTTTTTGCAGGGACAATTGCATGTTTCTTTTGCAATAAAGGACCTGTCTGGTCACAATGTTTTTTTTCTAGTTTAGGTGCACTTTAATATACATATTGGAACTTTATGTCAAGAAAATTTTCATACTGCCATATGATAAACTGTTTATATGAGCCAGCTTGACAAAAGGCATATCTAAACCCAATTTGTAATATATTGCAGCCCAACGATTCCTACATTTGGTGGCTGCATTAGTTTTTACTTTTCAGACTTTTATTGCTTTTCATTTCACTTGGTGAGCCTACTAATAACACATTTTCTGGTAACAATGTATACGGTGTGTAGTACAGTAAACATGTTAAGGCTAAAGAATCTTCCCCCTCCAAATGCAGGTTTTTGGTAGTCCACATATATTACTGGGAGGAATGTAATTGATAAGAGTCAGGAATGAGAAAGAGTATTGGAAGTTATTAGTTCACAAGATTTTAGGCAAGAACAATAGGTATTATTTTAATAGCTAAATCAAAAGACTTACTATTGTATATTTAACATAGCAAAAAGTAAGATAGATAACAGTCTATTCTTTGGCTGCAACTTTATTAAAATAATCCTTATAGCATTTTTATAGGACAAAATGCTCACGCTCAATTGGATCTTGTTTTGAAAAACCACATATCTTAGTTTTGTATTTAGGCATCTGCACTATTGCTGTTCTAGACAAAAACATGGTATTAACTTCATATGGTTCATTAGACCATAGCCTAAGACTGCTAATTATTTGGTTCTGAGATTGTGAAATACTTAAATCCACCAACCTCTTAGAAGTTACAAATTACAGTATGTACCCTTCCTAATATACATGTACAATGTATTCATTTATTTATCACTAATTGTTTTCTTTTTTAAAATTTATTTTTGTAGATGAACACAGCATCTTTCAAGATCAGAACAGACTTGTAGAATGCAGAACATTAAATCTACATGAGTTCAATAGGTTAGTGGCTGCAGTATTTTGCTGAACATATTTAAATTTTCCAAGAAGGACAATAATGGAGAGAAAGCAAATAAAGGCATCTCCCTATCTAAACACACTTTTGATTTGGCACTTTTGGTTTTACCTCTGTAGCTTACTTTACTATGCTGAGGACAAATGATTGCATAGATTTGTTCATTACTTAGTTTCTCCTGTCACTGTAATACATGAATTATTTGTTTTTGCCTTTACCTTACGAATGACATACATACATCTGATGAAAAAACTTACAGGCTAATAGTAAGTTGTCGACAGTGGCAAGAGGCAAAGCTAGCATCAATCTCATAGAAGGAACTCCATGTGGAACTTGTGACAACTTGATTTAGGAACTCTGCAATTAATTATTGCAATTTAAAACAATGCTTGCCATAGATGTATCTATCCAACAAATAGAAACTGTTGCATTAAATTCCATTCCTAAAAATACATTGTTTGGTGGGCCCTGTTTGAAATATAGGTCCTCCTTTTACTAAAGCTATTTATTGCTCTATTGTCTCCTTCTTTTGGAGTGCTGTTTTTTCTTGACAATTCTTTTTACTCCACTCATTTCTTTTGACTTTCAACTTTTAATCGTTTTTTTGCTCTGTGCAGTTTCCATCCCACACTGCACATTAATTTTTTGCATTTCGCACACTGAGCCATTTTCAAAAGAAGAATGTGAAAATAGATGCCCCTGAAATCTGCATATTTTTTGTACAACCTAAAAACCAGGGGCCCAAATGCCTGTATGGATTTATGCTTGTTGTCATCAGTAGTTTCATGATTTCAAGATAAAGTTTCAGGTTGAGGACAGCACATTCTTGCCCTTTCCATTTCAATTTTGATATTCTCTATTCCAATTTTATAAACTGTTTTAGTTTTTAGTGGAGCTATGGTAAGCAAATGTATATTTATGTTTGTATAGTTGAAGAATTTAAATTGTAAGTAGATTTGTTTAACCAAATTTAAGCAATTACACATAAAAAAATGTAAAGGATACTGAATTAAAAAATAATGAAATGAATAGAGAAAAGATGAACAGGTCACAGGCACAGATAAAAACAGTGGATGTATCAATATATAAATATCACTCAATAAATAAGCATACTGTGAGATCACCCCTAGCAACAGTGAGGGGGGGGTGTTTCAAACAGGAAATAGAGCCAGCAGGTTATCCGTGCAACAAGGGTTTTTATTCACTAATACTATTTACACACAAAAACAGGCAAAATAAAACAAACCGCAAAAATAAAGCCTGGCCACTTGGCCTTTAACTCACTGTTAGATCTCTTTACTAACAATCCAGCCCAACGTAGTGCTGTGCAGGACTCTAACCATACAGCTTTTCCAACAAAGTCTGTGTCTTTACTCACAGTTCACCTTGAATAAAGTTGGTATAGATCTACTACAGCTTTTTCGTTGATCTAATGTGGTCTTATATAAATTATAAAAGGTAATGCTTCTGTTATCATTATTATTATTATTCAGCTCTTTTTCATATTAATCAAGGGTATTGGCTATTGATCTGCCTTTCTCCCAACCTGGAAAGCCAAGAACCACTTTGTCAGAGTTATTATACCTTAGATGTTGGAGGTTGTTTTAAGGGGATATTATGAGCCCTTACCCTTCCTAGCTTTTTTGTCTTTGGTGTACTCATAAAGGTTACCAGGCATTCATCATTTTTTATAAATAGGGCCAGCACTGAATTCATACACAATGGGACTCAATAGGAGTTATACATTTTCAGTTTTTTCATGTACATGACATGGTGTTTATTTTATTCACTTTACAAAACTTCTTGCTCTTTGTAAGTTCCTATTTATTTCCTGGGACTAATATCCATATGTGCTGATTGACCATAGGTTACACTTTAAATTTTTTTCCCTAAAAGTGGATTAAAGCCTTGTTTCCACATGCTTCCTATTTTTCAACAATGGTTATTTCTATAGTTTTGAGAATGAGGGGTTGTGTATCTTTTTCCTACATCATAGTTTTACCCTGTCATTACTGTGCATTCTTCTTATCTTTGGACTTGGAGTGAAATGACTTCCATTGCTTCCAATCATCATTAAAATATGTCACTTGTTCTACAGTAGATTATATAATGTTTTCCCTCTAAGGAATCTTCTTCTGTGGAAAAAATTTCTTTATGTCTTATTTTTTTTATTTTTTTCAATTTCAAAATGGGAGGCGGGGGGATTTTTGTGGGCTGGATCTGATGTTCCTCACAGTAATTGGAATCTATTTATAAAACAGGGAATAAAACATTCCCTCAGACATTCCCTGGTGGAAATCAATTACTGTCATTAGAGCACATGGACCTGGAAGACTCCCACCGGGGAACGTTTAGGGAATGTCATATTCCCTGTTTTAAAAATAGAGCCCACCTTGTCTCATGAACATGGTATTTTAGAGATAGTAAACCATTTCTGTACTATCTTCACTTTTCACCTTATCAATCCTCTTCTTATCTTTGTCCTTCTGTAGTATTACTTAAGCTACGTACACACTTCCAATTATTATCGTTGGAAAACGAACGACGAACGATCCTGCACGATATCTACGAACGATCGTATAGCACCGATCCTGCACATAGAGATAACGACACGATCGTTCGTAGATCATTACGCATGCTCTGAACATGGACGATCAACGAACGACCGTACACACGAACGATGTTCAACGATCGTTGTCCAATCCGATCCGCCGGTCCGGTCGTTCGTTTCCAACGACTTTCCTCGTTTGTCGGCGTCGTTGGTTACTTTTTTACGAAAGATTTTTTGCCCAATCGATCGTTCGTCGTTCGTTTTGAACGATAAAAATTGGAAGTGTGTACGCACCTTAAAACCACCTTGGGCTTGGGGTGAAGTGACTGTTGTTGTTTCCAGGCATTATTAGAATGTATTACCCTGTGTTAGGGGTTCTAGAGCAGATTCTGTCATTTTTCCTCTCCAGAGGATCTTCATTAGCCTGTTATTTCTTTATGTATTGTATTATTTATTTATTACTATTTTAGTGTCTTAGCCTCAGGGGATTGTAAACTTTTTTGTATTATCTCCTTTTCCTTAGGCATAGCGGTGAGGGGCTGATAGTCTAGAGGCCACTGGGCTCTTTGCTGCTTGGTGTCACCAGGTTGTAGCCCTTGGGTTCACCCTACCAGAAGAGGAAGGATTGAATGGCCTCAGTGTGGAGACAGGTCTCGATCAGGTCCAAGCAGGAGTCAGGGCAGACATCAGGCAAACGCAGTCAGAGTCCAAGCATAGGTCAGAGCAGGAAGCAAAAAAGCATAGTTCAGGTCTACAGGTCAGGGTAGAGGGTAGGCAATCATAGTCGGGGTCCAGGCACAGGTCAGATCAGGAATAGCAATAGAGCACTAGGCAGATTAGCAAGGTAGCTGGTGCAAAGTCACAGCACCAGCCACCATTCCTGTTGAGGCTAAAAAGTCTCTGCCTCTTTAAGGAGCTCCTCCTCCCAAAGCTCCCAAGCACCCTTTTTAAACTGCTAGGAATTGGGAAGCATTCAACAGCTTTTTTTTACATGCTTTCCTGAGTATTTGCTGATGAGGTTGGAAGTCTTTGGAGACAATTAGAGTGGCAGACCACCCTGTGACACTGCATGAAGTGCCTAAAAAAACACACCACAAGTAAATGGCTGTACATAAAGGGATTTCAGTTGCTTCAATTTGTTACAGAGATAACCAGGGATTTGGGGCAGTAGGGGGCTGGTTGACAGGGGTGAAGGGCAGTTTTCTTTCTGTTAAAAAAACGCTAAACTTAGTCTGTGTCCTGTTAATTAGGCCAGAGAGAGGAAAAAGAAGAGAAAATTCCGATTTAGTTTTAATAGTATATACTTGGCCAAGATAACCAAATGTCAATACAAATTTCCTCCTTGTCATGTATCAATAATGAGAGCCCTTTCCTAACCTGCTTAAAAATATATTGATACATCCAATTAATGCGAGCACTTTCATTCTTGGTAAAACTGAAGCATGACACAGTATTGTTTTAGTTTGATAAATGACCTTAACTATTTTTGTAGGCTTCCAGAATATGGTACCTCTTGGAATAGAACCAAAACATCAACTTCCTTTTTTGCAGCCACATTACAAGAATAAAAAAGTTAAAAAAAAAAGTGCTGTTCAGTGCATTGTGTGTTCTGCTGATGAAAACAGATTATACCGCATGTTCCCAGAATCTGCCTTTTTTTTTTACGTTTTGCAAAATTACACTTTTAAGCTGAAATGTGAAGTATTTTTAGAAACACTTTGGGAAACTTGTTAAAACTATCAGAAAATAATGTATTAGCCGAGTGCTTTTACATTTTTGCAACTGTGATGCACTTTGCAGAGGGGAAGTAACTTAACATTTACTCAAGTGCTGCAGAGTTCTAACTGGAAAAACTGAAGCTAAAAACAGCCAGGGATATTTTCAGCATCAGTCCACTTTTATGTTCTGCATGCTACATGCATGTCTAATGTCATTATTATCAAATGTTTAAATTATTCAGTCAGTTCAGAAAATGTATTACTATTTCTATATAAAATAAAAGATCTGTTTATAGATACTCAATGCCTTTAAGGGTCATAATAGTGGAATAATGCAATTAAATATTCTTGTTCTAGGATCTGCATTTTGGACAACTCAAATGCAGGATTTCAAAGAATAATGCTGTGGTGCCATGCAGTATGGTAAGTGTGGCATTGTTGTGATACAATGAGAGGGGCTTAAAACAGCTTTGGTAAATAAACCATGAACCTAATTACTGCATGCATGGCACACATATGCCACAATACTTGTACTTTTAATTACTGTGCTACAAGTAAAAGACTCACAGACACCTCAACAAAAAGTATTGTTTTTTTTTCATACATAGAATAAACAGGGTGCAGGGGTCAGAAGTATGTAACAAGAGCTATATAACGCAGGGATCAATAGCATTGAACAGTGTGCAAAGGTAGGTGGTATGTATGGTAGCATGCACTGGTCAGTAGTCAGTACTGTAGCATGTAAATAGTATGTAACAATGAGTTCAGGGGTCAGTAGTATCTAATGTATTGTGCAGATGTCTGCACAGTGTACCACACAATCCAGTGGCCAGTTGTATTGAATGCAGTGTGCTGAGGTCAGTTGTATTGAATGCAGAGTGCAGAAATTAGTAGTTAATCTAGGAGTAACTGGTATGTAATATGGAGTGCAAAAGTAAGTAGTAAAAAGTATAAAGTGCACAAATCAGTAGTCAGCATTGTGGAGTTGATAGAGGTTTAATTTATAAAAGCTCTCCAAGATTGGAGAAGATAGACTATCATGGGTGAATCTGGGTGATCTAGCAAAACTGAAATAGATCTGATACAGACTGAGCACATTTCCCAACTATTAGCAAAGTATTTTTAGGAAATCCATTCCAGGTTTGGTAGTTCTCCCAATATTGTCTATTTTCTCAAATCTTGGAGAACTTTAAAAAAATCAAGCTCAGAGAGTAAGTAGTAGTATCTTAGAGTGTAAAGTCAGTGGTGTTTAACATTTAGTTCAGGGGTCAATATTATGGAACAGTATAGCGGTCAGAACTATGTAAGGTATGCAGAGTGCAGGTGTCATTATTATGTAGGGTTAAGTACAGAGGTTGGTAGTATGTAGCATAGAGTGGAAAGGGCAGTGGTATATAATAGCAAATACTGAAATCAGAAGTAAGTAACAAAACATGTAATGTAGTAATATTTTTTACAATCCATATATTTATTTATATATATATATATATATATATATATATATATATATATATATATATATAGTTATAGCTGTACTGCACTAGTGTAAGCAGGAAAGAGGTTATAAACAAATAGTACCTCAGATTCTTGATTTTCTACTGTTTTATTTCTTATAGACTAGATTATACTAGATTATAGACTAAATAAGACTAACTGCTAAGTAACACAGAACATTATATTTTTTATTAAAATTAGAAGTGAATAAAGAGAGGGCATATGGACATAAATCTCTTACTCATTTCATTCAGCTGTGTGTTTAAATTTAAGCTTGAGTTATGGAGATCTGTAAGCAACAGGCTTTCTTCAGGTAATGAGTTAAAACTGAGTGTGAAAAGATACCTAGAGTGTAACCCATTGGCTAAATATAGATAAAAATGAAAACTATAATATGCATAATTTCATATTTACTTGTCAAAAATAGACTTACATATTTTAATGGTAATGGTAATTTATAAATCTTTGTTATATATATATATATATATATATATATATATATATATAAAACAAAGATATATATATATATATATAACCATATATATATATATATATATATATTAAATATAGATAAAAATGAAAACTATAATATGCATAATTTCATATTTACTTGTCAAAAATAGACTTACATATTTTAATGGTAATGGTAATGGTAATTTATGAATCTTTGTTATATATATATAATATTGGCTGGATGATTGGAGCCATATCTTTATCTTGTTAGTTCAACAATACTGTTACAAGCTTCAAGCTTCTTTCATGTTTTATGAGTTCTACAGATGCCAAGCATAAGAACATCATAACAGGAATATTACAATACATGTATTTAGCAACGTATTTAGCTTTGCCTGAAGTTATGCTTTAATGCAATCTAAATTTGTAAAATGCAGAATGATTTTATTCTAATTGCTTTACACTATCCTCGAGGTAAGATTTCTTCAATTGATCTGGAGGGAATAAAAACGTGGAGACAGACCTACTTAACCAGCTGTCACATGCTGAAGTCTACATGATCAAACAGTAAATAACAATTTGTATTAGAGCAAATATGTGGGAAAGTAACTCCTATGCGCTCTGAAAATAAAATATTTATTTCTTTGCCTGGGTCACAGTCTTCTGATAAAACAATGCTTACTGTTGGTTACTGTTATAATAGAGATATTCAGTTTGATCAGAATACTCGCATCCACCTGCATTTACTTTATCCAGAAAATAAAAAAAACTGTTACCTGCAACCATGAAACAAATTTCAAAAACCATATCTTTGGATCATAGTATGAGATTATACATGAACCACTGAATATTCTAGCTTCTCAAGCGATCAATAAGCAGGGCTAATGAAAAGATGCTTGCTGCTGGCTCATTCTATTTAAACATAATCTGTGCATTGGGACAGAACAGTCCAGCACATTGACTTGTTTGTTCAGTTCCTGCTGTATAGCAGTTTGGCAGCATTTGTGTTGTGCACAGGTGGAGATATACAGAAGCTGGTGATTCTTAATTCATACAGTCATCCAAGTCTTTCCATGCTACATCTCCTGTGACACCCCAAAAGAGACTAATATAATATACTTGGACAGTGCAGCACTGTGATTTCAACCAGCAGGTTGGATGTAATATATTGGATATATGTTATATTGGATATATATATATGTTTTGTAAAATTATAATTAGCTATCATAACATCATTAGCTATAAAAACAAAATAGACAAACTTTCTAATATATTTACGCTGTATTACTAAGAAAGTGTGTCTGTTTGTTGATCAAATATCCATAATAAAAACAGTGTGCATTTTTATGGAGCGTTTTCCCAAGATATCTTTTTGTTTTTAGAGAGTTCTTTTGGTAGTCATTACTTAGCCAAAGAACCTATTAAGATAATATAATATAGTAACAACTTATCACGTGTGGCAACACTTGCACCATGATACTTTGTTAATAATTTAAACAGTTATGATTATATTTTATTATTATATTAGTTATTATATTGTTTTATTATATTCATTCACACTGTCAATCAACCTGCTTTTACCTCTCAGTAGAGGTGATCATATTGTTCCAGTTGGAGTCCAATCTAATCTCGGATTGGAACATGAGTTATATAAGTTTCAATCTAAGATTTCTATACCTGTTGTAGACATTTGTTGATGAATTGGTATACTTGGAATACTTTGAAATAGCTCAATAGCTGGTTTTGCAAGAACTCATCTTGATACCAGGACCAAAAAGAACAACTTAACAAGTTTTCAACCTTAATGACTGCATTCTTTACCTTTGTTGGGCATTCTTCTTGAGTTTTTTACTTAGAATGTACAACATAAACATGCAAGTATACAACCTTATAGTCAGCTATGTGAAAACTAAGGAACAGAAGTTACAAACATAGTAAAGGATGATCAAAACTCTGAAAATGTCAGTTTATTATTTTGACATCTTATGAGAAAGCTGTGGTAAACATTTAAAGAAAAGTATTTTATAAATGTAGGCATTTATATATCATGGCTCATATACTTTGAGCATCACTATGGCAACATGTTGACAGTATGGCATAAATTTGATTCTAGTAGCAGAGCAATTTTCTGGTTCCATGGCAGCACTGATTGCATGGCATTGCAATGGTAACATGTTGACAGTATGGCATAATTTGATTCTAGAAACAGCAATTCTTTGATTCGCTGATTGCAAGGCAATCCCATGGTCAGGTTGGATTTAAACTTTCCACACCCTATGGCCTTGGTATCTCCCACATGGGATTAGACATCAAAGCCATCCATAAGGCTGGAGATGGAATAGCAGGAAGAAAAATTTGACTTCAGTACACCTGGAACTGATGTTTAGAAGTTATCTTACGGCAACCTAATCATGTTCAGCTGCTGTTCAATACAAAAACCTTCTCAACTTTGACCTTTAAAATATTCTATTTATTATTTCCAGTCCCAAGATCTGAACTCACAAACACTTACTCTAGTCCCAGGTGTACGCATAAAACTCTAGTGTAATGGTGACCATGTGCTATAATAGAATATAGGACTCAAACAACTAGGTGAAAGTTAAACTGTTGCCCATATAAAACAACCAACTTGGACAATAATTACAGTGAAAAATTTAAAACTTTCTACAACTTTTATCAAGTATCCAAACTGTCCACTACTGTATGTATTTTATTGATATGTGTTTCTTGTTTTTGTTTTTCTCAGTTAAAGTGGAACTAAATTAAAAAAACTGTTAGCTTTAATCCCACAGATCCATCGATCCTTCGGGAGGTTTCTTCTTTTTACATCACCCGAACTCGCACTGGGCAGGCTCAAGACTGGGTGATGTAGATGGGAAAAAAAGAGTGCCGATCTCACTGTGCATGCGTAAAATCAGCGTTTTTTTTTCTCCTGTTAAAGAAAGGAGCAGCCAAAAGCCTCCCGGGATGCATGACATAGGTATCCCAGGAGGCTCTGTGCTCCTATTCTGTATTGATTGCTGTGAGACACTCAAACATGGGAAGAACCTGGAAACTCCATGCAGATAGAGTCCTGGCTGAGATTCGAACCCTCGGACCAAGCACTGCAAAGGCCACTGTGCTGCCCCTGGGATTGATAACATTGGTTGCTAACACAAAATAGATGGTGGACAAAATAAGTAGGTAGAAAAAACTGTAATATACATTCACAAGAGTTGATAGTCCCATATTTCAGGTACTAAGGAAGGAAAGGGACTGAAGAAGAAAAAAGGACCCTAATTTATTGTTGAAGCTATAGGTTTAAAAACACTGATATAGCATGGGGGACTTGCTGTTTAGGTTTACAGATTTTATACAGAATTACTGCAATTATATATTTAAAATCTGTTTTGTTTTCTTTACTTTAGTTCCTCTCTACTTACACAGTATCACAGAGATGGAAGATTCAGCCAAGGGAATAATATGAAAATAATTTATACAGTATATAAATAAATACATCTGAAAAAGTGATGCTTCTGTTGCATTTTGGTATTAATATTTCACAGCTTAGTTATTACGAGTCTCTGGTATTCTGATTTTATATGGATCAAATTTCCTTCTGGGGTAATTGGGGAGTAGGCTCTTTTCTTAGTTTGCATCCACAAGAAATAAGATCTTTGACTTAAATATCAGCAGTTTCCAAGATTGTGCATGGAGCACAGACATGTTTTTTTTCCTGCAGGAATGCTCTATTTATTGTTGGAAATTGATACATATTTGAGGTACAATTTTTCCACACTGTGTAAGGAGGCTAACTCAATAAGGCAACTGAATGAGCAATAATGATGTGCAACATGCAGTATGCACAATGACACCTGAGCACAGAAACAGATTGGCCTCCCATATTTCATGTTGAACTTAACATAACAGACATAACTGCTGTTTGGAGGGCTTTTTAATTATTTTAAACCCTTCCCCTTATGGCCTGCATAGATATTTCTTAATGAAAACTTATAGACTTCAACAATACAACAAAAAAAAAGATAAATAAATTGGGACATCTTTTTCCATGGCTTGGCTTGGAAGAAGATGGGGTGTAGATAGGATGCATGTAGCACCCATGATAAAGCACTTTGTCTATTAAGGGCTCCAGGGAACTGTGTAGTAAGATAGATGACTGTCATGGAAAGCTAGGTCCTAGAGCCTGCCAAGGATGGATGGGGGAAATCATTGGTCACCCAATCCATGTCTGGGTCTTCACCTGAACCTTGCAAAATGCACAGGTGCTCTATTTAGGAAATCAGGAGCAAGCTGCTGGGAATTTAGTGGCTTGCAAAATTTAAAGGGAAAGGAGCTCCAGAGACAAATGCTCCTCAGTTAGCTGTCAGATTGTATTTCTGCAAAAAGACTTCTGTTGTAATTCACTGTTAGAGAGAGAGCTACCAAAAAGGCAGTAAGTGGTCCAGCCAGGTAACTGGCATCCTTGTGCTACAATAAAGTACCCAGGCAGGAGCCTGAACCTTGTTTTGTTAAAAACTGTCCATGTGCTGCCTCATTTAACTGCTGCAAGCCTGTGGCAAAATTCCTCTAAACAAGCCCTCAATTTTTATAGGAAGTAATACAATAATGTCTAAAATTTTACACAGAGCAACAACATCTTGCACTCATAATTGGAATTTTGAAAATAACTTTCCAAATCACAAGAAACCTTGTTGGCATCATCTATGAAGTAGGTTTGGTTGCAAAACAAAACATGAAACATAAATCTGTCAGGAAAAAAAATGTTATCCAACACTCTGTAAATGGCAGCTGCAGACAATGGTATGGCAAACCACATAATTTACTGACACATATGAAGACCATTTAAAATCCAATACTTTTGGTGCAGACCTTTACCAACGCCTTTTGCCTTCTTAAAATCAGCCAAAACAACATCAGATTTACGATAATCTTAGACAGAACATTTATGCTAATTCTTATTTGTATATAAGCTTCCTATGCTGGCCAGTTTAGTTCCTAAGTGATAGTCAGAAGCAAATCGGTTTAGTTCCCGGCCACACCATGTAGTGTAGTGTGGTGAACACTGTGTGGAACCATACCTGCTTAGAGATTATGTTATGTGATTTTTTATTAGGTTAGGAGTAGGCCTGGAGCCATATTTGAGTATACAGCAAGTAGATCCCCAGTAAACTATCTTTAGATACCATGCATAAAAAAACCTACAGCTATAGTTACTAAACATAGATTTAAAGGAAGCTTGTTATTAAAGAAATACAGAGGCTGCCATATTTGGATATACAGCAAACAAATCTCCTGTGTCCTATCTTCAGAAATGATATGCAACAAATCAGTAAAAAAAAACTACACCTATTTATATTGTTATAAAAGAAATACAGAGGCTGCCGTTGTTGACACCTTCTTCTAAAAAACTGCTTGTTTCTTATGATTACTTTTTGGGTTACTAATCCATAAAAAATCCACCCAGTTTTTGTCTTCTGAGGCACTTCCTGGTATTCCAAATCATCCCAATTGAACTTGAACTATATCAGTCTCCTCTAGGCCTAAACTGCACAGAAAGCGAAAGTTAAAATTCAAATGAGAAAAAAATGTATAAAGGATGAGAAACCTAGGGGAACAAAATGAAAGGAATGGTTTTACGGAATTTACCATAAGGCAGTGGCAAGAGCACTTGAGTTAGCATAAATATTGAAATGATCACAATACCCACAAATGAATATAGGGTCTTAGTCACATTTCTTTGCGCAGCCACACATGTACAGACATTTTCTGAAACAATCACAATAAACCTAATATTATTATTAATATTATTCATAATAATAATAATAATAATAATAATAATAATGATAACAGGATTTCTATAGCACCAAAATATTATGCAGCACTGTAATAGGAGTATTTCTACAATACAGAGGTTGGAAATGACAAACAGATACACACAGTGACACAGGAGGAGGAGAGGACCCTGGCCTGTAGAGCTTACAGTTATATGTTCCTACTAAGAATTACTAAGAGTCCATTGTCATTGTCATTGTCACCTAATAAGACCCCTGTTTATGAGAAAGCTGTTTGTTGTGGTATGAGCTGCTAGTTCACCCAGTGGAAATATCAGATGTCATATAAGGTTTGTCACATCTCTTTGCCTTTCAGTGCTGTGCTGATCTGCACTTATGACACTCCACTTTCTTCTTGTGCACCCACTGGGATAAAGGCACTGACGTATTTCACACACGATGTGAGAAGACTCCTTGTAAGCAGCAAATGGAAGAAACCCTGGGGTACAGCAGAGACTGATGGAGACAGACCGAGAAGTCCACAGGCTATCAGAGGAAAAATGATTCTGCATTCTAATATCAGCCTGGCGCCTCTAAGAAATGGTTTTTGCATGGTTAAACTATACATGTTAAATAATTTAACCATAAAATGTTGCTTTGTTAAGAAAAATAAAGTCTGCTGTAAAATCCTCAAGGAATAAAAAGACACACAAAGCTAAGACACAAGAAATGAGGATACAAGTAAAACAGAGGTTGCTGTGATTGCTAATTATTAAAATATTCCTTTTTTTATTGTACAACCAATAAACAGATATATATACTGATTTATTAAAGCTCCCCAAGGCTGGAGAGGATACACTTTCATCAGTGAAGCTGGGTTTTCCAGCAAACCTGGAATGGATCTGGTCCAGGATTTAACCTCCTTGCCGTTAAGCCCGACCTTCGTACGGGCTCAAAAAAGTTGCTCTTTTCGTTAAGCCTGAGATTTTCCGTACATTAAAATCCCCACTTACCCAGGTAAGTGGGGATTTTAATGTAGGGAAAATCTCGGTCCCCCTGTGCTCATCCAGCGT
>NC_092858.1:83174346-83175273 GCF_032062135.1 Pyxicephalus adspersus | reverse complement strand
GTCTACAATTTAAAAAAAAAATTTCATGAAAAACAGTGGATCACTTTTGGTACAGAAATCTAGACCTCAGTGTAACGCTCAGGAGGTTAAAACATTTGTTGACATTTTTCAAATGTCTTTGAAGACATAGATTTCAGGTTTGCTGGATCACCCAGCTTCACTGATGAAAGTGTATCCTCTCCAGCCTTGGAGAGCTTTAAAAAAAATCAGGCCCAATGTGCTGTGTGTTCATTTTTGTGTTACACATTTTAGAAAGCTCCAAATTTGTTCAATAACAAGGGAGAGTTTTTAGGTGATATAACCTTGTAGTATTTTACTCTCGTAGAAAAAAGATTGAAGCAAGACAGAAGGCTTCAAGACAGAATAGTGGCACTTAAAGAAATATTTTCTAAAATATACAGATTTCTTTTTTGTTAAACTTTATTCTATTACAAAAAATAGTTGATTAAAAGTTCATAAAAAAAAAAACTATATATGGTTGCACGTATAACAAGATACACCTTTAACTCCATACCCCCTAAGAAAGCCCAACAAAAGGGCAAAATGCGTCAGGTGGGGAGATATGACTATATCATTCAAGTATTATTCCGAGTTATTAAAGTTAAAGGTGTATCTTGTTATACGTGCAATTATATATAGCTTGAACTTTTAATCAATTATTTTTAGAATAGAATAAAGTTTAACAAAAAAAAAATCTGTATACTTTAGAAAATATTTCTTTAAGTGCCACTATAAAAGCTTCTGTCTTGCTTCTATCCTTTTTCTACAAGAGTAGAACATATATTCAGACCTACTTTTTTTTCTCTTAGATAGTCCCTTTATGACTACTTCTCTGCCTGTAGTGTTGTAGCCAGTGCCCCTGATTCATCATTGAAATCCGCGATCGCTGGAAGCGCGAAAGTACGCGCGGCCAGCGATCGCGGATTA
>NC_092858.1:83052330-83171167 GCF_032062135.1 Pyxicephalus adspersus | reverse complement strand
AATGCAAGATCGCCAGTAAAAAGCTGTCGGATAAGCGCGGCTCCGTGCGCGAGCTTTTTAAGTTGTTGAATAGTGCGATCGCGCACGATTCCGGAATATAATACGAATTCGTATACTAATACGAATGCGCGAGCGATAATCCGATTTTGCTTGATGAATCAGGGGCAGTGTGTCATACTTTTAAACCCCGAAAAACAATGGCATGAAGAAGGGATGTTTAATAAGGTGGCCATAACCATACAATATACACAGCAATACAATCCTTTTAGAAAGGTAGTTTTGTTAACAAACAAAATATTTGTTAGGTGTTTACTATTACATGAAAAAAACAAGAAGACTTAATTGACTCAGGTATGAACCATCACTGCTAAAATTCAAAACAGTAACCAAAACAAATGCAAATAGGATCAATGTGAATAAACGTATCCATTGTGTTTTATCTTGTTTTTTTTTATTTAAAAAAAAGATGAAAAACTGAAGATCCCATTGGATCAGTCCCCTTTTACAGATTAAAGTTTTGTACTTTTGAATTGGTTATGATAGTCAGCTCTTTGATGATCTGACATGACATGCAGGACACGACATGCAGGAGACACTGTGTCCTCATGTAAAGTGGGTAACAAACTAAAATTGTCTAAGATGGCAAGAATTTGGTATACACTCTGGGGATACAGTCCCATCTATTGGTGTGATGCATGTATATACTCCAGTATATATGGTAGTTAATAGACCCAGTTAGGGTCACATTCCTTTTTATGTTTAATGTTATTATATAGTCATGTTTACATTTTAGGTGAGGTATGTACGTGGCTATTTCCTGATTTTATTAAAAAAAAACTGGCAGCTGTACATAGACAGTACAAGTGGTTGGATTATACTGGTATAAAGCTAGATACATTTAGACTTTTACCAAAGAAAAAATATAGAGTCTGATGTTTTCATGTAAAATAAAAACTAAGCATTTATGGTAAACATTAAAATGGTTAGGTTGAATCACAAATAGAGCAAGAAATCTTCTTTTTGACCTAACTAAAGCAGGAATGGTCTTCAAAACAGAATAGCTTTTTAAGCTGTAGTAAACATGACCAGGGTAGTTCGGACCTGCCAGCCCCACCCATCCTTCTCCATTAACCATAGACTATCCACCCCCTCACCCCAACCTGCTTACCAACCAATCACCCACCAAAGATTTTGGGACACCAAATTGGACTTAATTTGACTGACAAGCAGCCATTTATTTACCAAAATAAACAACCAATACATTATAAATAACAAGACAAATAAACACCCTTTACCTTTAAACAGTGATAAATCAAATAAACATCAATTAAATATAACTAAAATAACCAATACTCCCAATCTTCCCACTTACAATACAAATAACCATAAACCAAAATGAAACCCCTTAATATAACATTACAACCTCCCATTTTTAAACCTGAACAACCAGGCTGCAGGTCTCAAAAGGCAAAACTCATACTCGTACAGAATTTAAATTCACTAAAAAATCACAACCTTGGCCCCTAGCTGCCCTAGTCCGCCTCAGGAGTCATAACCATCAGTCCACCAAAAGGGGAATCCCTACCACCGAGCATCCCACTTGCCACAATTCACCACTTTACTATGCTCAGGATCCTCGCCTTCTAAGACCCCAACTGCCAAGTTACCAAGCCTACCAAAGCCACCTACCAAAGATCAGGGAGGGTGGGCGGAAAACATTTTCTTCCTAAAAGAGGGCCCTCTCCTCTGTGACTCCCCCTTAACAAACCCCCCTTTCCACTAATCACCTCCTCATCAACACTCCCCGCTAACACTGCCCCTCCCTAATCTTACTCAATCCTCTTAACCCTTTCCTTCATAGTTGTCAGGCCTAACACCCTGTCATGCAGGCCCTGTGCCTAATATTAAACAGCTATGGGCCTCTCTATCTTGTAACTCTTCCACTTGGTAAAAGGATTCACTGAGATTGTAGGCATACAGCCTCAACTGCTTCTCTCAATCATCCTAGTCTAGGTATTAGTTATAGGATATTGTCATTGCTCCCAACTATGCAAGCATATTATTATCTTAAAAATACTAATAGAACTGTAAGGAACTTACCTGTCCAGCGAGCCTGTGGCGTCCCTGAGGATCTCAGCTGCAGAGGGAGACGCCACTGCAGCAGGCAGCATGGCTGAGGCTGCTGCCCTGCTCGCAGCGTGTTTCTCCTTGCAGGCAATCGGGATTCAGTTACCCTTCAATCAAATGGCGCCAGGTGTCGCAAAGTCATTGGGCAATCTGGCCATTTAAGGAGAACCTGTCCTGAACACCATTGCCCGCTATAAGCTTCTGTTTGTACAGTGTGCTTGGGTGCGTTCTCTGTGTTGGCTCATATTAACCTGTTGTATCATTACTAATAGCGACCTGGTCTGATACCTGATTTGGCCTGAACTCTGCCTGCCCTGATTTTGGATTGTTTGTGACCACTCTTGCCTTCTACCTGCCCTGACTTTGGATTGTTCCTGACCTGCCTTTGCCTTACCCTCCTGTACCACGCCTTTTGGACTTAACATCTGTCAATAACCTTTGTCTTGTTTTATGATGACAATAAAGCTTGATAAAAGGATTTTTGGAGTTGGCTGTGGTTTGTGTGCCCAGGCGCATTACAAGAGCACTTAGTGTTGCTGTCTTTTGAAGCCAAAAGCCAGTGATTTAGAAACATTTACGTCACTGTTTAGGTTCGTAAAATGTATTTCAAAATATTTCCTAAACTAAACCTAAAATTTTCTCACCCCCAATGATCTAGATTATGTACTATTTTTTTTTTTGTTCCTGAAGTGAGAAACAGCTTTAATAACTTCATGTGACATCATCACCAGATTTCTAAAATTTGTGCCGAATCAACAGCTGGGAGCTTAGTTTCTATTTTTGTCTTTAACAAATCATTAAATGTAATTGGATATTTGAAAATTTCCACCACATTCACTTAACTATGCTTTGTTAAACAAACCAATTTTTTCCCCTTTAGTAAATAAATTTATAGTTTTGATGGGAAAGAAATTAATTCATAAATAGGCAGTTGTGTAGTCCAAAAAGTATAGTTAACAATGCTAGTTGGGATTTTGGTGCAGCACAGGCTCTGGGTTGTCAGCCCAAAGAGAAAAGGAGCACACTTATTTTATCAGCAGGTATTTACTGTATTTTTTAGTAATTTTTCAAAGATGGGTAAACTGCATGTATTGGAGGGAAAAAAATGAATATGTAAGTTTTTTTTGCTTTGACATACATTCTTTGTTTCAATCATTTTTATTGTTTTTTACAAAGATAATTTACAAAAGAAAAATAAAAGGGGTACATACAAGACATTTACAATTCAACAATACAACCAACCATAGATCAACAGTATAAAACATATCCATAACTAAGTACAGTAACACTTAATGACTAATACCAAAGTGCCCCAAGGGCAAATAAAGTAAACCATACCTACAGTATGAATGTCTAACATTATAAAATCAAAACAGGATCATGAATAGACGGACCCAGGGTCCATGATAATAGAAAGACCTATGGTTGAAACAGTAACCATACAGAAACAAACTTAAAACAGACATATAAACAACCAACAAAATAGCCCTAGGGGGGGAATAGGAGGGATGGGGGGTGGGGGAGTGGGGAAAGGTGGGCAGGACAGTGGGAATTCACACTGGAAGGGGACCCTCAACACTGTGACCAAAAATTCTCTTGAACATTGTTTCTTTAGCAAATATAGGATTGAATATGGGGGGAGTCTTTAAACCAATGCCATACAGACCAAGTCATTTTGAATAGTTCCATGAGGTCATTATCTTTCGCCATCAACATTTCCATAAGGCAGATTTTCTCAAGTTCCGCTACCCAGTCCTTAATGGAAGAAGCTGTAGTTTGTTTCTATAGTCTCGGGATCAAGGCCCTAGCAGCCGTGAAATGGGGATCATAGAAAGGAGAGCCACCTTAGGATAATTGGGGATGGAGGACCCAGTGTATTCAATATACAACCGAATAACTGTCTCACAAAATTGGAGTGTGATTGGGCAATCCCACCATATGTGGAACATGGAACCTATTTGTGAATGACAACGCCAACATAAATCAGACTGCTGGGGGGACATACGATGCAAATCCAGTGAACAGCAATACCATTTTTGAGTATCTTGTAGTTAATCTCCTGGCTTTGCATGTCAGCGTGAGCTTATGGGTAAGGATAAAGGCTATCTACCAGTCCTCTGTAGAAATTGATCCGCCTAGGTCTCTCTCCCAATATCTTGTGTACACAGGAAAGTAGGGTTGGGTTCCTGGGCAATCAGCCCGTATAGCATGGTGATAACATGGGTAGGGCGTGCGGTTGAACTAAGTATCGACTCAAATGCTGTCAGCCCTCTATGTAACAGAGATACGTTGGTGAGAGAAGACACAAATGAAATCAGTTGTCTTCATGAAAACCATGAGAGCAACCTACTTCTGTTTGACAAGTCAACAGATGCCAGGGGAGGGACTCGACCATTGTGTAGGATACTCCTAAATGACATACTTCCTAAGCCAAAAGTATGCCAAAAGCAATACTTTTTCCACCAAAGAATAATCAAACAAATAGTATAGTATAAATAGTATACATTAATGCTAGAATTAGATTTTTAATCAATATGGTCTGGAAGTATAAAGGCGATGAAGAGGTTTGAGATTACGGTACATTGATGACAGATATATTTATATATATCTCTTAGTTGCAGGTATTTAAAAATAAGTAAAAAAATTCATTTAAAGATACAACTTTGTAATTAGCCATTATGTCACATAACAAGCAGTTACCCATAGCCTTTCAATACAGAATTTTCAGTAATACATTTATTTAAACAGCATTAATCTGGCCAAAAACAGAAATGTTTTAAGAATCCCTCCCATTTAGGAGTCAATTTGATGTAAGAACAGAAAATAATTTAGTATATAAAGGTATCAGGGATCATTTACTAAAGTGATGCCTAAATAAGTTTAAACTCTGATCATCCTTTGAAAATAAAAAAATATAATATTGATATTTTTGCTTTGTGACAGGATTAACCAGATACGCCTGGGACTCTTTATGGTTTATTATTAAGCCCAAAACATGGCATGAGTTCTGGTACAGACTAGGGATAGATACAAAAAGTTTGTTTAAGGCCATTTAGGGTCAGGGTGAGCTGCATTGTGTCTCCCATTCAAGTGATCTAAAGAGGTTGAAAACTATCTTTTAAATGTGGCTCCAGACCTGGGTTGCAGGAGATTATGGTTCCCAAAAGTGCCAGGTCGCTTTTTCCCACATGGAGCTGGAGCAACATGCAAATACAGTTACCCACAGTGGGTTAAAAAAAGGCCCTTTCTTAGAATGTAATGCTAATTGTAAATTTGTCCTTGGGTGATTGACTTACTGGGGCTGCAGAGGGCAGAGGATGAGAAAGTGGGTAGAGAAAGCACCATTGATGTGCAACTTTTTTGATTGCAAAGGGTATAAAAGTGCGGCAATAATACCATAATAAGGTGTAATATTCGAAAGCTGACCTTGGGAAAAATGGTCCAGCATCTCCAGTCTACTATGTCAAGCACATTACCTGATACTAAAGACCAAATAACAGCAAGAGCTCAGGATTTAAATGTTGCATGTTCACACAGGATATTTAACATATTTTACCATTTTTGTTTTACATTTTTTTTAACCATGCAGATTTTTGGGGCAGTATATTATTATTAAATAGTATTTATATAGCGGCAACATATTACACAGCACCATTGTCATATTATTATTATTACACAGTATTTATTTAGCACCATCATATTACGCAGCCCCTGTACAAAGTCAGGAGCTCACAATCTAATGTCCCTACTATGGTCATATGTCATTAATGTAATCTAAGGTTAATTTAGGGGGAAGCCAATTACCCTCACTGCATGTTTTTGGGATGTGGGAGGAAACTGGAATACCCAGAGGAAACCCACGCAGACACGGGGAGAACCTGCAAACTCCATGCAGATAGAGTCCTGGCTAGCATTTGAACCTAGGACCTAGCGCTGAAAAAGCCGGAGTGCCAACCACTGAGCCACTGTGCTAACCACTAGCCATGCTAACCACTGAGCCACCACTGAGCTAACCACTGATTGGTTACAATCTAATGTCCTACCATAGGCATATGTCATTACCACAGTCTAAGGCCAAGGTCAATTTTTGAGGGGAAGCCAATCAACCTAACTACATGTGAGAGGAAACCCACACAAACACAGGGTGAATACACAAACTCCTTGCAGATAGTGTACAGTTTCAAACCTGGGACCTAGCATAGTAAAGGTAAGAGTGATATCCCCTGATCCAACAATTTTCCAGTTTTACATTTAACAGAAGAGCATGCTATTGCCCTGCCTAACATTGTATATACTCACTTTTACTATTACATCTATATGACTGACCACACAGGCTCATGCAGGATACTGAAAAGGAAAACTTCCAATGATTATGTATGCTTTTTTTATGTTCTAAAATGTTTATCTATTGAATACAATGGGACATTAAACAATAAACATATACTTGTCATGCCTTCATGGGAACACCATCATTTCACAGAAAAGGTTACATTTTTCCGAAATTGCATTGAAATATGCGTTTTTTGTTCTGGGGCTGTTTTCCATACAAATAAACCTAAGAGGAGTTATTTAAAAGCAAGTTCATTAGGCTATCCGGTGTATACATTTTAAATGATGTTTTACCTCTTGGAAACAAAGGAGTCATTTCCCCACCTATCCTTAGTGGTGTTCAAGCATTGATCAGTCAGGAACATTCACGTGGTTTCAGTGGGATATTTATCTTTCATATACTTCATAGCAACTAGTAGCAGTTCCATAAATTAATACCGGTATGTAAAGTAAATGTTAATGGCTTTGCAAACTACGGGTGCACAGGAGATTTAAAATTGCTATTATAGGTCTATTAATTACAGCAGGTCTAATTTCTGTATTACAAACTATGCTGCGTATGCAAAATTTACTGTGGTAGTATATTTGTATGCATCTTGATATATGGTTTCAATATGCTCTAAAGTACTGACTAGGGAAGGTAGATCAAAAATAGTTGCCTAACAGGTCTAATGCTTTTGGTTTCTTTCCAACAATTAGGTTTATTATTTAAAGCAAAGAACCAAGTTAAATGAGTAGTTCACTATCAAACCAATCTGCAATCCTCTGTTCTGACATGATACTGATAAATAATAAAATGATTGCTGTGTGTTATAGCATTTTGCCATCTTCTTTAACTGAAAAAGTCCTAATAAAATCTGATTTCATAATAATGTTCAACAGGCCTTTTTCATTGTCCATGTACATACAGCTACCTTATGGACAGAAAAGAATCCCAACTTCTATATACTAATAAACTCTAAGAGGTGTATTTAGCAGTAACTTAAGTAAGTTAATCTTCATTTGACCTGCATTTGATTTACTTTGATTGCATTTCTATAAAATTGAACAGAAAGATAGACAGTTCTGATTCCAACTAGGGATGAGTGAGCAAAATTTTAAAATTCGATCTTGCGGCGAATCGGGCCGCTCTCGCTTACCGAACATGTAAGCAAGAACGGCCTGTGTAATTTCGGCCGATTCGGCCGATTATCTGTTCAGCCTTTTATTAATAGGGATCACCCCTTTAAGTGTTTTTTTTTTTAACAAAAGGCATGCTGTGTCCTTGAAGTGGCAGGAGGAGAGGGGAATTTTTGACTTAGGTTCCACTTATTATAAGGAGGAATATATAGGAGAATAATTGATCCCTGATCATCTCCAAACATTAAATCCTATTGTAATGTGCCTGGGCACACAAACCACAACCAACTCCAGATATCCTTCAATCAGGCTTTATTCAATGTCATAAAGCACGACAAGGGTTAAGTCCAAACAAGCGAAGTACAAGAGACAAAGACAGGTCAAGAACTATCCGAGGTCAGGGCAGGCAGCAGGCAGAATGATCATTAACAATCCGAGGTCAGGGCAGGCAGAGTTCAAGCAGAGTCAGCTTCAGACCAGATCACTATGGAGATGACAAAAGCAGATAAACTTAAACAGAGGCTTATAGCGGGCAATGGTGTACAGGACAGGCTCTCCTTAAATGGCCAGAGTGACCAATGACCTTGCGCCACCTGGCGTCGTCTGATAGGAGACTAACTGAATCCCCTGCGGCTGATTGGCTGCAGGGAATTCAAACTAACTATGTCCCTCCCCACGGCGAGGCAGCCGAGTGCCATGCCCTCGGGGGGTACAAGAGGGACGCATGGTAGCACGCGCACCTCTTCCCACAGCACCCCTAAGACGTGCACTACTTTGCACATGCAAAGGAGTGCTGAGAGCAGGAGTTTCAGTAACCACGTCCGAAAGGATGCAAGGGATGCCGCCTGGCTGAACAGTAGTTTGGCCAGGACGGATCCCTCTGCCTGCAGAGAGAGAGAAGCTGCGAGCAGAGCAGCAGCCTCGGGCATGCTGCCTGCTACAGCGGCGTCTCCCTCTGTGGCTGGGATCCCCAGGGACACCGCGGGCTCTCAGGACGGGTAAGTTCCTTACACCTATATAATTTCTTTCATTAACAGTCTGTACATGAAGACTCAAGAGATTGGCAAGCTTTTTAGACAATTCTCAGCAAAAAGTGTATATTACGGTTTTTACACCTCACAAACTGTAGCAGAGCTCATCAGCCTTAGTGATGCCCTACAGGAATGCTGCAATTGATAACACAGCTCAACAAAAAAAATGTTTTCACTTGTCAAGGATTTTTCAATATATTTAGTGTTCTTCAGGTCTGCTGAATCCAGAAATGACATCAGTTTTATTGAATTGGCTCTAGTTCTTGTGATACAGGAATCTGAAAAGACGATTTTAGTAACAACAAATGTTAACACCGCATATTGATATCAATCTTTATTTACACCAATGTTTTGCATTTTATATATTAAATCTAGCATTTTTTTCATGAAACTTTCATTTTCCTTCTTTTTATTCATACATTTTCTTTTTTTACAGAAAGAAGTTTTTTTTCAAGAAGTTGTTTAAATGACCCTAATGTATTTTGCTACATTAGTGCTGAATATTCTCAGCAAAAACAGAGAGGAAACATTAAAGAATTTGTGAAACAAGCATATCTTGCATATATTGGTATAAGTATAGATATAAGATAAGTATTGGGCTCCCCATATGGTATGCATATAAGATAAGTATGGCATGCATATAAAATATGGTATGCATATAAGATAAGTATTGGGCTCCCCATATACTATGCAAATCTTATGTAGAGTGTCTATGTCAGTGGAAAAATAGAAAACTGAAAAGTTTTAAATTTGGTGTACCTATGTTATGGCGAGAGCCCAAAAATCATCATAATGATTGTTATTTTTGTGCTGTGAATGTAAAATGTTTCAATCGTTACAAGAAAAACAAGCGGGAGTACCCTGATTTGGAATCAGCAAGACGACCGGTGATTCATGGTGCTGATGTTCCCATACCAGTGTTCAGTACACTCCCTGATATTCCTGTATCTGACATGGAGGATATACAAAGTTTGGAGTGTAATCCACTCTAAGTCTGAAATCTGTTTTACTGCATAATGGCAACTGCTATGCATCAATTCCAATTGGTCACTCAACAAAACTTAAAGAAGAATATGAATATATCAAAATGGTCTTACAAAAGCTTTGCTATTATAAACACCAACAGTCCATGTATGGTAATTAAAAAATGGTGAACTTCCTACTTCCAGCAAAGTGGATTCACAGACCCATGTTTCATCTGCTTGTGGGATAGTAGAGCAAAGCAGGATCTCAGGAAAAAAGTGACATGGCCTCCAAGGAAAAACATGAAAAAAGGTGCAGCGAACATCATTAACGAGCCAATGGTTGACAAAGAAAAAATCATTCTCCCACCACTACACATAAAGTTGGGAATAATGAGGCAATTTGTTAGAGCTCTCAACAAGGATGGTCATTGCTTCAAATACATATGTAAATTCCCTGGATTGAGTACTGAAAAATTAAAAGCAGGAATCTTTGATCAGCATCTATGATTCGAAAACTGATAAATTATTCAAATTTCACAGGTTACATGACTGATACTGAAGCTTCTGCCTCGGACAGCTATGTCATGGTTGTCAAGAACTTCTTGGGTAACCATAAAGCAGAAAATTATTAGGAACTAGTACAAAATTTGTTCCTAAACATTAAAAATTTGGGTGCTACTATGAGCATAAAGGTACACTACCTCCAAAGCCATTTGCAAAAATTTTCAGAAAACCTTGGCGATTTCAGTGAGGGGAGAGGTTCCATCAAGATATAAAGGTGATGGAAGAAAGGTATCAGGGCAGATGGGATAGACACATGATGGCAGACTACTGCTGGAGCCTTCAACGTGATTGTCCTGATCATCAGCATAAAAGGAAATTATACAAACATAGTTTTTCAATGACTTCTTTGTGATTAGTTCTGTAAATATACTGAATATAGAATATATTGACATTTCAAAAATTTAATTTTGTATACATAGGCATATCTAGTTTAATTTTGCTTACTTTTCATGTTTTATTAGTTTTCTATGAGGTTATTATTGAGGTCCTTATTTCAAAAACTAGAGCCAATCTAGCAAAACCAATACCATATTTGGAATCTGTGCATTAAACATAACCTAAAATAACTAATCTATTTGGCAAGAAAATGTTTGTTCACCAGTGTAATCATAGTTAAGGTATACAGTAATTGTATAGGCTTTTAAAGTTGCTAACATGATACGTGCACTAAAGATAGGTAAAAGTGAGAAAAATAATTTCACAAACAATTTTAGGGGGAGTTTGTAGGAACTCCCTGAAAAAGAAAAAATATTGTTTGTCTCAAAGAGGAAAATGGCATAGGACAGACTTCTTCACTATAAGTTAAAGCTAATGTACATCAGTATCAGAGACTTAATGAGGAAAAAGTCCACTTAGAGACATTTTAGGCAAGAAAAATGAATCACTTATTTGTAATGTTTTAAAAAAGTGTCTTTATACATTATATTTGTCTAGGTAAGTATGCACTTAAAATGTGAAATAGCTGTATCCAAGGACAATAAAATAATCAACCTGCTCTTGACCCCACCACTAATCCAAATGATTGTTTAAATTGGCTTGCTAAAGAAGATGCTCATGAGACACATGGAAACACTTCAGAAAGAACTGTAGACAGGTGCAAATGGACTATCAAGCACATGCAAGCATATTGGAGTAAACAAGATAAAGTATAACAATTGAGAAAGGCTGATGGTTTTACTGTTTTAAATAATGTTTTACAATTTTTCCACAACTTTAAAATGTTATAATGTTGGATAAAAGTATATGTTTCATACAAACAGTGTACATACAGGGACATAACTACAAAATATGGTGATTATGGTCACTATGGTTATCCCCATTATGCAAAGTAAAGCAGTGGCAGTGGATTCAAAATATATTACCTCCCCCATATCATATCCCCTTTGTATGCTATTTGATGCTTTGATACTTTTGATGATACTTTTAATCCACCACTGTGCTACTCACCAGGGGTGAAGGTGTACTAGATGAGTAGCAGTTACCAGGGAACCATGGGGGGATTCTGATAGAAGGATGGGCAAAATTACAGGGTCTGCTTCCCCAATAGCTATGTCTGTGTGTAGATATACTGTATATGTAACTGCTCTAATGATGCCAAACCTAATGAAGGCAGAATATTTTTGTGTTTGGCATCATGTCTTGCTGTATTTCGTTTTCTTGAGCACTTTATACAATTTTTTTTTTAATTTGTTGCAAATATCCTGCCATTTATTTTCTATTAAGGCTCCTTTATTGCATCATCACTCCAACAAGATCCACAGAAATGCTGATTTATCCAAATACCCTGAAATAATTCTCCTGCTACTTTATTGCAAAATTTACTGAAAAAATACAGTGAGAGACATCTCTAAACATTCTAAAAAGTACAGTGATACAGCTAAACCAAATCTGACCACTTTCTGACCTACTTTAAGCACGTCCATAGACTTGTAGGAAAATGCAAAATCTATTTAAAGGATATCTGCCAATGAGAGATTACGTCAGCCACCATTACTAAATTCATTCTAAAGAATGCCAATTGACCAGATATAAAGTTGATCTTTTCCGTAGTACAGTCGTTTCAGTAGTTCTGCAAATAACCTTGTGAGAATTAGCTGAACACCTGAGCTTTAAATATTTATTCTGGGTCAGTGATTAACAAGGCAATAAAGGCAGAAAATCAGAACATCAACCAGGTGAGCAGTATTTTTTTTAGAAATTGGTCAGAAATACAGCTTGCATAATTTTTAAGTGAAAGATCTACTTTAAAAGAACACTAGTCCTTTAAAGCAGAACTAAATTCACCTCTCGTTTCTCCTGCAGAGAACCTGAATTTCTTAAAGGTTTGGGATCATGTAGCTTTATGTAGATTTCGGCACTGAGCCATGTCGAGAACACACATTATACAGACATATGTGATCAGGCAGTTTTATTTTAGTTCAGAAGAACATGTGTTCAGATTTTTTTAATTTAACTGTTATTTGTTTTTCTGTTGATTTTTTTTTCTCAGTCTTAGTATTTTAAAACAGTGATATTTTGTGCATTATCCCCATTCAGAGAACCACATTTGTAATTAAAGTTCAGTTAGTAAGCTGTGTGTCTTTAGTATAGGAGGTTGGTAAGTGGCCTTGGTCAAATTGTGCATGATCTAACAGCTGACAAGGAAATGATTATTCACAGATCTAACAAGTGAACTTTTATGTATGTGCAGATCTTCCTTATTTAGCTACTACCCACAATGGTATAATGGTACAATGATACCTATTTTTTAAATTATTTTTTATGTCTTTATATGTATATTTATATGTCTTTTTTTTTAGCGCAACTATAAACTCTGTGTATATAAACTATATATACACAGTAAATTTATAAACTCTTTACTGTGCTACTTCTCATTTAACTGTTACAAAAGGTACATGCTGGGAACATTAACCTGGGCTCATACAAAGTGGATTGAATAATGCTGGTTATCAAACTGAGGACACCAAGCTGCAGAAAAAACAACCGTTAGGCAAATTTCTCATATTGATACTAAATATTGGAACAAAAGCTAGTTTTGTTATTTTATTTTTAAATGAGCATTGAAAACATATTGTTTATAAAATATCTGGACAAACACTACATGTTTTTTAAACTACATGCAACAGGGTCAAACTTTTACTGTCTTTCTAATATTAAAGCTTTAGAAACTACTTTCTGCACTGTAATCATTGTTCAGTTTTTTTTCCTTCAGATTAATCACAAACCTTCAATGGAATGCCAGCAACTCGGTGCAAGCTGGGTTTCCCTCCATCTGCATATTTAACAGTACATTAGCAAAGTTCACAAAAAATGTGTCTGACAATTAAAAAAAAAAAATCAAGCATGTTTGTATCTAAAAATACTGAACGTCTCCCTTGGTATATTCACTAACTCCTAGAGTAAATGTTTCCAAAATAAAATTTAATCCTTAGTGTATGGAGAAATTCTGAAATAATGAGAAGCTTTTTATTTAAATTCTAGCTTGGAGTGGATAAAAAATGAAAATGAAAACTTGAAGTGAAAAAAACTATACAGAAGTTGTTACTTCTATTTTATTTACAACGTTTCTAGAACAATAGTTTTATTTTAAAATTAAGGACAAAGAAATTTAATACCAGTTATATTACACATATATATATATATATATATATATATATATATATATATATATAATTAATTTGAAAGTATATGTTATATTTATGTTTAAAGCTTATTTATTATTATTTTATTATTAATTATTAATTATTATTTATTGCAATCTCCCTTTTATAAAAGCCCATTCCAGTATATAACTTCATTGATTTAAGGTAAAGCCTAACTAACCTTTGTGGAAGCACTTTGTTTTAGTTATTAATAAATTAATGTAATGATCTTTCTCTGTAATACTGTTTTTTCTGAGATTTATATACTAAATAAAAGAACACAGATGGGTTAAATATGGTTCTCCCATTTGTGATCAGAAATATTAAATTAGACAACAATTAAACAATCCCGTATCCCACTGTGTTGACGAGAAAGGCAGAGATCATGAACAGGAAGACTCTGTTAAGAAAGTTGTTTGCTTCCAGTCTTTAAATAGAGTCTTTTAAATTTAATCATTTCAAACTTATAATTCCCAAGTTATTGAATGTGATAGACCTATTCTCTCTAATGCATTCTATAATTGAGCTTAATACCCACTCTTGTAATGGATACAGGAAAGAGTCTGCTACTACTCATATTGCTTAGGAACTCAGAGGTCCAGCCGTTCAAAATATGTTTAACCATAATGAGTTTACTGATCTGTATAGAAAAAATAAGTGTTTTCTATTCTTTATTTAATTTAGACCTATGGGCTACCCTCTTTTGCCAGAAGCTAGAAGAAAGTTTGTAGCACATTCCTGCTATTAGAATGCTCACAAATAACCAAATGGGGCCACGTAAACATTTAGAACAGGGTTCCTCCACAGGTTTCTAGGGGTTACTTGAGCAATGAGCAATTTTTGACTCTAAGCTCAGTTTAACTGACAACAATGATCTTTGTGGCAATCTAATGGTGACATTCTTCCTAATGACATTTTTCGCAAAGTAAGAGGCATTCTTCCCATTGACCTCCATGCTAATGTGCTGTAAGTTGTGGATATAATAAAAAAAGGCTATTACAGGGGGTTCCCCAATGTTAGGAAGGTTTAAAAAATGATCCAGAACATGGAAAACTTTTATTAGGAGTCATCTGTCACCTGTGAGCTGTAACATAATCCATGTTAGTGTAATACAAAAAAAGGAATCTTTAGAAACTTTGAAAACTGTGCACTGAATTTCCCACTCATACACAGTGTTTTCTATCCTTCCACACATATGGCTGTAAAATGGCAAAACAGAGAGGAGGTACTAATGAAGAATGAGTTGTCCTTCCAGTATTTCTTTACAGTCATGCACTAAAAAAAACAGGGAGCATTTCTTGACTTCATACGAGACTTTATAAATAATCCAGGAGATAAAACTAAAAGGAATGTGGTCAATGAGTGGTCACTGTTCCTCTTATGACCAGGTCTATACACACAAGGTCCTGTTGAAGTCTGCATAATAAAAAAGTATGATGAAAAATGACATGAAAATTATAAACAACATAATAGAAAGAGACTAATTGAAGTAGCTGCAGCCTAGTACCACCAGAATCTCCAAGAGTTAAAGTGTGTGATCATGTCTTTGACTTTGCAACACTGGACTAATACTGAAATACTTGTTTTAAATTATATATATTTTAAAGCTGAACACCATCCTTACTTAGTTTATTTCCCATCCTTACGGTGTTGTCTACTCTCCTTTTGCATCTTGTAAATTGTGCATTACCAAACTAAGAAGTTTTCTGTATCTCCCTTGCATTCAACTAATTTTTGAGCTGATGGACTGAAAGCTTCATGAAGGCTTTTACACAACACCTGAGCTATCCATGGCTTTCCCCTTTTCTATCTGCCCATTGGCTGCCTCTCATGCCATTTAAAGCCAGATGGTGCTATGAATTGATGGAAAATGTAGTGATTTTAGGTGTAGTCCAGAGCTCAGCTTTGTAATTCCTGCTGTATGCTGATCCAAATGACATGTACTACATTCTACTAACTGTATATGTGTCCTTAACATTCTGGAACTATTAACAAAGTATTATAGAACATTTCTATGTGATTTTGTTACCTATTTCTAATTTAGATGCAAACATAAATAGCAGTTTTACAAGGCCTTCTGTCTGGCAGAGGTTTCTCTTTTCTTATTTACAGAATAAAGTATCACAGCATGAAAGGTATTTGCCAGAGGCATTTATGCATTTTCTCTCTTCTCCTTTTCAGTTTCAGAGGGTTGGCTATGTATTGGCACATCACGTAGAAAAGGTTCACATTATTCAAGCCTGTATAAAACTGTTTGAACTTTAAGAAAAATACTATTGACACAATCTTAATATTACTCCATTTGATGAAAGAAATACATTCATACAAATAAAAACTACCCAAAGGTATACTATACATTGGTCTTGTTTAAGGTGTAAAAGTAATTACGATAACTTCTACCTAGAGCATTTGATAATTCACAAATATTATATATAGTTTATATGGTTTTTACAAATAGAGTAGACATAAAAACGAGCAACTCTAATTCTAAAGTATTAAGTTTGCAAGTTTGGTAGAATAAGGCAAGAAAAATGCCAATGAAGGCCAGGTCAGGATGCAGGTACCTGCAATAATCTCACTTAATTAAGTACTCTCTTTCTGGAACAGCCCACATTTTTTCTTAAGAGCTGATGAGTCCAGTTGTTATCACCAGCATAGCAGAGATTCACAATGCTTGGCTTGAAGGCTGAAATATCCAGAAGGAAAAGGTGGCGGAGATGGGCTTTCTTCCCTGCCGCAGGCATGAAAATGTATTTTACAATAAGAAGCAGACTTTTTTCAATTGCAAAACATACTGTGCATATTTTTGTTGCATTTTTGTTTAAGCTCTTACCTTGCGCTTCTCAGAAATGGTGCATTACACCAGAATGTTTAGCATAATGGCTTCAATCTAAGCTGGTGTACACTCTATTATATATGATTTACATCAGGTAAAAGCAAAAAAACAAAACATACTTTTCAATTGGAAACTACAACTCCCATACATTAAAAACACCTTCACCTGTATTTTAAAGGTTAACTTGTAGAATGAATGTATTGACTTTTAAACATGATTATACACTATTGCCGTAGTTTCAGTGAAAGCTAGAAATTCCATTTACATCCCAAAAACTACTACAATGACAGGGAGATCTAAAATAAGGGACATGGTGTTAGAGGGCAATTAGGACTTGCAGTAAGTAGTGCCTCACAAACTAGAGGAATGGCATATTTGCTCTCTTATGGAACAAGAGCAGCAGCTGCACTGGGAAGCTATTAATAGGGATAGCAAAAGCAGTCAGCAGATATGAACCTGATCTTTCCCTAAAAAATGACCCAGCCTCAAAGAGACTGGGATTGTACTTTCATTTACCTAATAGTTGTTGTATGGCTGCAAAGCTCTGAGATATCTAACACACTTTTCCTTCCTCCCCTTATCTAATGATCAGAACATCAGAGAAACCAGAGCATTAAAAGCAATAAAAATGAGAAGCAGCTATAAGGACTAAACACCTGATGATAAGTGCTGGATAACACAGGTAAGTGTTGATAAGTGTTACTGCTCCACAGGGCCAAGTAGTGGATCCCCTGTGTCACCTACCCTGTGGGTGGAAACGTGCAGGGTCTAAGCAGTAGCTTGGTCTTCAGTAGCCCCCGTGCCTGCCAAGGCAGGTGACTGCTAACAAACAGGAACCAAACATAGTGCAAAAGGGGAATTCAAGAGCATAGTCAGACAAGCCAAAATGTCAGGGCAGGCAGCGAACAAGGTTGGTTAGTAAACAAGTCGGCGTCAGTACACAGAGAATCTGGGACAGTAGAAACAAACAACAGGAACATGGAAGCAGAGCCAAAGGAACTCCTTGTTCAGGCAACTTGCTGTTGGCAGGTCACTTCCTAAAAAAGGGAATGTCAGGTGATGGGCTTGGATTAGGTGAGCCGCAGATATCAATCCCACCAGCAGAGGGAGTGCTGTTGCTGAAATAATCTCAGATGTTATTCAGATGTTTGCCAGCAGAGGGAGTGCTTCTGCGGAATACTCTGGTTCTCTGCGGCAAGGGGCAGCTGACAGAGAATCACCTGACTTGGAACAGGAAGCAGCCAGAGCATTGGATCCAGAGGCAGAGATGGTGCTGGCAGCAGGGGACTACAAGGAGGGTGAGCAAGCAGGAGGCACAGAAGACCTGGACCTGCGGGGATTTGTGACAATAAGAAAGCATAGCAAGGCCAATGGGTTATATTTATAAAGCTGTGAATCTGACATTGGCTGAAATTTTCTTTAGTGATGAATCAATTACTGCCATTGAAACACATAGACCTGGAAGATTCTCCAAGAAAAAGGAAACGTTTTGGTGAATGTCTGATTTACTGCTTTATAAATAAACCTCAATGAGAATGCTGAATGTAGAAAAGGTAGAAAAATATAGGAAATGCACAAAGGAATAGTAAGTATTCCCAAATGACTATGGCAATAATAAATACTGCAATTGGTAAAATAAATGAATACCCCTGGACTCAGACAAGTCTATCTACATAGAACTACATATTGGAATATGTATGGTGTGACGTGATGGTGTAACCCAATGGGTCCATCAGTGTTGAGATGCCACAATATAAATGAAGGCAGATCTGGCCCCTGATGGCTCAGCATATTTCACAGATAAATTATTTTGTCAGCAAGGAAGCACCTTTTTTTACTTTTACAGTATAAATAAAATACATATTTATTTTTCTATTTTTTTACACTTTCTCCTGGTAATTTGCTAAGAAGTACCAGACATCTAAGCATATCTGAAGCAAAAAGTAATTTATTTATTGAGTCAGAAAGAAAGAAATGCGAAAGTACAGATGCTAACTTTTATAGAAAATCTATACAAAACACAGCTTCATTAAATTGTATTTGTAAACAAGGTTGTTCTATAGTATATATGCAGGACTGAAAGAAAACTTATGTGCTTCTGTTCTTTGCAGACTAGTAAGGTTGAGTATTTGGGAATTTGGACTTAAGAATCATTGTGCACTTCTGATGCAACTTTCATTTTAAGGAGCTGCTACTCTTTCCTCTGTTTGTTCTTGCAGCTTTTTGCAAGTCTGGGATTCCTATGTGTTATTGTAACATGTTGAGAAATGGGACAACTTTCAAGTAGTATAGCTTTAAAATGATCTAATGGTATGTGTGGCCCAGTATTAGTTTTCATATAAATTAACATTGCAAATAATTTTTTGCTCTGCAACTAAAAAGTGTCAAATAGAAAGAATGGACAGCATTTGCTTGGGAAAGGTTTGAAAAATATGTTTATTCATTCACTACATTGAGTTTGATTTATTAAAGTTTTCCAAAACTGGAGAAGATAGAATATCATGGGAGAACTTTGGTGATCTTGCAACCCCGGAAAGGATCAAGTCCAGGATTGAAATATTTGCCAACTAATAGCAATGATTGTTTAAAAAAGCAAGCTTCATTGAATAAGTAATAGGATATAAGTAAAAAGAAAAATCAAGGTAATCAGCAAGTATTCCTGAATCCACTACACTGGCGACATGGAAAGGAAACAACAAGATCATGGGCCCTGTTACTTGAAGGCTTTAAATATATTAAAATACAATATAAAAATTTTGTGAAAAAATGATATCAAACTACACTTTCTAGCAATCTTCACAATAATTTTATCCAAAAAATGAAATGCAGAGATACATTTTGATTTGCCTGTTTTCAGATTTTGCAAGTCAGAGAAATCATTAACTCCTCCACTGAAAGTTAAAGTTTTTTTCAAGGAATCATCAATCAGATACATGTTCTCATGCCACAAATTCTAAGTTTAGTTTCCTTTCCTAAATATTAGGTAGGGGCAATGTTCATAGCCCCACTCCAGCCAAACTGTGTTTCCTTAATTTTAGATAGAGTAAGCAAGAGTGTTATCAGACTTTATTGTCTTGGGTTCATCTGGTAACTGTCTGACAGCTTGCCATGAAATAATACGAAATCTCTTCAACAGATACAAAAAAGTCTATTAAACTTTTATTGCCCTATTTTTTCTCCTGTAAAAGTAACACCCATTCCCCTCATTTCTTGTCATAAGGACACATATAATATTAGGGGAAATCTCCCTAATGAGATTACAGGCAGGTATATATTGTAAATGTGTCGGAAATTTTAACTGTCCTACCCTATGCAAAACAAGACCACTATGTAACTATACTCATTTGCAAACTGAACAATGGCAGTCATAGTCATATATATTTCACTTGCTAGGAAGCTTGAAAATGACTATAGAGTGTTGTTATTCATTTTTTTCCAACTATGAATGAATGCTCTTCCTGCAAAATTGTTGAGAAAATTATACTATATTGTCACTGTTAATAGATCTTAGCTTTGTGTGCAGAGAAAAAAAAAGACATGGCATTAATAGTTAGTAACAAAACGTAGAACCAGCATCTTTTGGATCATTCCTAATAAAATGTTTGATCATCTGTGGGATCTAGTAGAAGTAGTAGGTTTAAAATACAAGGTTCAGAAATACCATGAAAGCTAAATACATATATGTTGTACATATATACTATTTCTTTATGGACAAAACCTGATCAGACTGTAAACTCTACATATCCTTCATTAAATTACCTTACAATAACAGTATTCCTTCACAGAACTACACTATTTCCCAGGTTTCAACAAGAGGTGTTTGGAACACAAATCATCAATTCAGAGTTGGAATTTGTATTGTTTGAGTCATAATATACCTGTTAATGACAGATATAGTAGTACTTAACCAATCCAGCCACCAGATGATGATTTACTGTACCTGTCAAATTTTTGCTCTGATCTAAGTTGGAATCAACTTTAATAGAATCTATTTGACTACCATTATTTCCTAAATGCGTCAGAGTTAAAAAAAAACTTTTCTATCTACAGAAAATGCATAGGACTCACTATTCCATTCCCACAGTGATCACATATCACATTTCCATGCAAAGTAAATTAGGAAATGTGAAAAGAAATGTAAAAGAGTAACCATCAATATCACTAAGGTTAAAGCTTATCTGTGATGATGGGATGTAATATATACTTGTAACAGTATCTTTTAGCTCATTCTAAACCTTTTTAGATCTACCACTGACTTTTAGTTGAAAAACTATTTTCTTTGACAATTATTTGACATTATTTCATTATCTCCCAGTAATCTTCTCAGTATGTATTGCTTATCTTTGTTCCAGGTAAATTTACCACTTTTTTTGTCTGATATCTTGATATTTAACTATTTTTGGATATAAATCTTATTACTGCCATTGTTCTGCAATCATCATCATTTCATTCTTTGGGTTACTGGTGATATATATATTTGGTTACCCTTGTTGTCAAATATTTTCCTTGCCTGTTAGCTCTTAGATCTAGAATTGGTTGCAGTTATTTTTGATTGCTTTTGATTTATAATCTATTTTTCCATCTAATTGTCCTGTTTGTGTTTTCTAGTTTCTGGTCCTTGGTCCTCTTGCCTAACCCAATTCTCAAGTATGCCAGTATGCCTTTCAGTCTCTATGGCTTGCTCCTTGCTTGTATTTAGTTTTCATGTCTGTTCTGGCAATAAATGGGTGCATCATACATGAAATAGAAAGTGGCTCCGGTAGGTTAAAGTTTACTTAATCACTTTCAGCCGTTTTTGTGTGCTAATACTTTAATTTGGCTAGTGCCAGGCTGTTTTTTGTCTGTTTTCTGTTTTGACTACAAAATCAAAAGTGTCAGTCTACTACCATCTCTGCTGTCTTATTCCAGTTTCTAGCTGCTCACTGTGGTTTCTAACCTCTGATTTTGGTATACTCAGTTTTAATAACCTGAAGTTCACAGTCCCACGGGTAATAGTTCAAGTTCACGTGTAATACCAACATATTGTTAAGGAATTTATAGGAATGCAGGTTACATATATTAGATGTACACTGGTGCTCTCACTTGATGTATTTCTCTTGTAGCACACTTGTTCAATAAATCATTACGCTAAAGTCCTCTTTCTACACATACTTCGGTACAGAAATTTACTAAGATCAATGGTATGCTTTTATGACAAATTGTAAAATATACATAGATAAAGGTATGTAAACTTGTCATGTCAGACTGAAAATATATTATTTTTACATGATATTAATCATTCTAATTTTTTTCCCCCCATACACATACAGTCACACATCCCACTATATAAAACAGTTTTTTTAATACCATTGTACATATATCACTAATGCAGTCATCAGTAGCAGCCAGTCACTAAGGAGCTTCCAATAGCCTGGCTACTTGACTATTATAAGCATTATCTGACTAGTTCCTGTGGGATACAGAATGTCGCGGCTCTTTGAACTGCTATTAAATATGCAACAGTATCTTATGGTGCTGTGTCAAGAAGAATTACTGTCATTATGGTTTAGGTGCCGGCATGCTTCTTTGTTACAACAACAAAGAGCTGTGGAAAAATATACAACCGATTAGGGTGCATGTGGGGACGTCAGTTACATATGCTATGTCAGTTACCTGCAACAGTGTCCAAATCCAAAACAAGCCCATTTTGTGATGCTCTACTCCTCATATCATATTGCACCAAGACCTTAGCAAGGAAATCTCCCGCATAAACCACCGTGATCCCACAGTAAGCACTGGTTTGAGGATGTTTACTTATGTTGTTCTCTAGTAGTAATTGTAACATGCTGGCCAGACTAGTGACATGTGTCTAAAGACTATGACTTTTCTGATTTACAATCTGCTAAACTTTTACATAAAGCTAGTTACAGTGTGAACAACTTTACCACCCATGTGTCACAGACCAATATCCTAATGATATAACATCATACAATACCATTTAATTAATTTGTATAAGGTATCTGTGCATTACATTTTTTAATGTTATTTTTTTGGTCATTTTATCATATACTGAGTCAGTATTATGGATGCAATAAGGTCTACGTATGTGTCCAACTGAAGGCAATTATGTCCTCTGACTCCAGTGAGTACTTCTTCTGTAATGAGCATTACAATGCTTATAAACAACCTACAAAGTCTTCCTCCAAGGGAAAAGAAGAAAAAAGTAATTACCATTTTTATGTAATTAAAATCCAATTAGGATACTGGTTTCCCACATGCATTTCCTTGTTTTCACATAAGGATTTTATCTTTCTCATACCAAATATTGTTCCCATTCATCCACTTTGTCCCATGAGCCCACATGAGTTGAAAAAGAAAGAAAAAAGAAAGATAAGGTTGAGAATGACCTTGAGATTGGATGAGCCTGGGAAAGCACAAAGGAAGGAACTAATGGGAGATAATAGGGGTTATGGCTAATGTGTGATAGACTTGGGAGTGTTGTACTGCACCCAGCACACAAAGATGGATATGATTTATTAATGGCGTACAGCTAGACAGATCTACAGCTCCAGTTTAATTGAAATTTCTGAGATATAAAGATTACATTACACTTAGGAATGTGCATAACCATTTTTTTTCTTATAGTACTTTAGGTGCATAAGCAACAGATGGAATTTGTCCAAAACATGTATATATATCTATTTGCATTCTACAGTGAATGGACATATGTAGTTGTATACAATATGGTCAAAATAAGCCTTTATATGTATGTAAAACCAAGAACAAAAATTATACTGTATTTCAGTTCACCAGTTCTTAGTCATGGTGGCTGAATTCATTTTTTAAATTTTTTTTTCTTATTTTTCAGTCCCACTGTACTGCGTCTATGCAGAACCAGCATATTATTTCTATAAACATGAGTGGTTTCTGCAGTCTTAAGAAAGACTGATAGATATGAAGTTGTATTCCAAATCGGTTGGTCTTCAAAAACTCTCTTTAAATAGAGGCTCCACATCATGAATGGATTGAACTGCTAAAAAAGATTTGCTCCTGAAAAGTGAGTCTATTGCGTTAAATAAAGACCAAGAAAAATGACCTACAAGAAATAGAAATCATGTCACACAGTAAAAAAGTAAGGTTGTGGGAGAAGACAACCAAATGCAAACAATCCCTACAAACTACTTCACTGGATCCATTCTGGGATGCAAGGTGCTGCCAAATGGCATGTATTTACAATGTAAATAACACATACTGTATGTGGATATATATTAAACCTGTACTGTATGTTTAGGTAAATTTTGGTATAGATAAATATATATATATATATATATATATATATATATATATATAAATATAATAAGCAGGATTCATGAACTGGTTCTGTAATACTGTAGCTGTATCTAATAGATACACAGGATCAGGAAGGATGGAAGGATTTTTTTGCTCCTGTTGGAGCAAATTAAACCATGCTTTACAAGTATGGTTCTTGGGGAACAATACACTTTGTATTTAAATGTAATTTACAATTCAATAATACATACAAAAAAAAAAGGAATGTGATAGACCTTGACCCTCATTGATGCATTGATTGGTTCTCATTGGTCTCATGTACTAATTAGAGAATTCCTATTGATTCCATTCATATAAAAAAAGTCCAAAAAATGAAAAGTTTTGACATTTAGGCTTCCTTGCAGGAGTTATTGAAACAGTGATATTAGGTGTCCCTGTACTGGACAAACAACAAGATGGTTTGTATTGTCTGTGGGCAAGGATAATATCATGGTTTCAATAATGCCCGAGAGGAAGCCTAAATGGTAAAACGCCTTTGGACTTGGAACCTAATTAGCACAATAAGGTCTATGACAACACATCATATTATGCTGTTCTTTAAAATTAGGTGAACAATAGTTTTTATTAATATAATAATAATAATAATAATAATAAAGTATAAGGACCTCTTTAAACTCCATGCATCATTAAGGGCCAACATCTATTACATTATGTTTTACTTTGTATGTATTGTTGAATTGTAAATTACCTTTAAATACAGAGTGTATTGTGACCCAAGACCCCTACTTGCCCTTCGTTTTTCTTGTGTTACCTTTCCTGAGGGTTTGCACAGCATAGCATTCAGCAAATAAGAACAATAGCTAACACCTACCCATTCATGGGTTTTTTTCTTCCTCTGGATCAACTGTGCATATATGGTTTTATCTGGGATATGCTGGTTTGTAGTATGTTTTTTTTTCCAATTGATTGAACTTGATGGACCTTTGATTTTTTACAACCTGAGTAAATAGGTAACTATATAACTAACCAATTCAATATTATACCCAACCCCTTCAACATAATCATCAACCAGAGAAAAAAAATAATGTGGAAAACAAATATTCATTTTAAGGTCTTTGCTGATTCACTTAATGATTGAAAGGAATAATTGTTGTTTCCTAACTGGTGGATGCAGCAGAATGCTTCCCACTTGTCCTCTCTTTCACTAAAAGCAATACTTACATCAGTTTCCTGTGACAATTATTGAACATTTCTACGTAGCTCTACTGCTCATGTTATCATAAGTGGACAAAAAGATTATATCTCTTTCGCACATTTTAGATTCTGAGAGTGCCTATGAAAATCTGGAAGACTTTACTGACTGATCAATCATTTCACTCATAATTAAAAAAACATTGGACCATTTCATCCAAAGTGGAAAGCAAACAGTGTGGAAAAACACATCACAAATTAGAGCCTCAAATGATACCACCAATTATGTATCCATGTGTATGATTTGCCAATGCTTCAAAGGCTGAGGCTGACCACCAAGGTCAGAACAACTTCTAGCAACACTTAAATGCTTAAATTCTAGAGTGTATTCATTGAATTAAGTATCAAAACCAACCTACAAACGAGGCTTCCTATTAAAAATTTTATTTATGCAAAACATATTTCTGCTCTGTAAATTAGCATAATATGCATATTTCTTAGAAGGTAGAAGCCAATATGTTATTATTGAAGAACAAGTAATGAGGACTTTATGTGTAAAATGGGCTAATCATTAGGCCCTTGCCTATTTTAGGAAGAAAGGTATCTTCCCCCTGTATAGTTACTGGCAGTGATCCAAAATCGCATATTTCTTATTTAAAATTCTATCATTAGGACCAGTATAACAAGATCATTCATTTGTGTAAAAGAAGTGGCCATAGAAGTGTGGTGTCTGTCAGGCACTCTGGCCTGACAGACACCACAGGCCAGAGTATTATGATATATTATGATATATGGATGGTTCTGTCTCACATTGGCTCATAAAAAATAATTACAAATATTGGACAGACTATTATACTAGTTCACTTCAATCAGGGCACACTCTGTGTCAGTTTAAATGTGACATTTTCATGTTCATACAGTTTACCTGCTACTCAAATATTTTTTTAAACTTGGCAAAGTTTTATTGACACACTAAATTTAGCTAACAAAACCAAATTGTACAACTAATTCCCTCACACTACATAGTACCTTGAAAGAGAATTAACAAATGACCCTCCTATTGTTATGTAACTTCTAGTTTGGTCTAATTTACTGTAATACCATTAATGCCACAATTATTGACCTATTTCAGGGTTTACCATAAAAACATGTAATGTTTACAATAGCTTCTGCAAATGTTATATCGACTATTTTGTTTACTTTTATTCATGTTTGCTGGCTGTAAAATATATAAGAAATGTTTGTAATTTATTTTTATACTGTTAACCTCAAAAAAATATATTTAAAAAAAAATTGAATGCTGGTTGCTCCCATACTTCCGTCTTAAAAAAGCGGTCTTTTGATACCATAAAACACGTTGAATAAATATTTTTTCAGGCTTGGACAAGAAAACGAGTTGATACAATTTGTTTATACTAATTGATTACCCACAGCCTGAGGAAGCTGTTAATGCGTTATATACATGTGTTACATGTTCAAGATTGTATTATGTATGTTTATGACATCATTTTGTCATGTTTTTAATGTTTGTAAATAAAAATTGTAATTTCAATCAATTTTTGACCTATGTTATTGTCCGTTGTAAAATCATCATGTTAGAAGGATATTTTGTATGGTGTTAAATTAGATATCAGGAATGGCCACACTATTTAAATGATGACAAGTACAAATATTTATTGGATAGTGAGCTTGTTCAGCAAAGGTTCATAATTATTTGTTATGTGGGAAATGAGTTAGGCAGATATTCTTGAAAGGTAACCAGAGATGGACAAATACAGTATATTTTATTGTATTGAAAAGATTTTATGTAGACACGGGCAAATGCACTTCTGTTGTGAATTTTATACAAAGTTTTATTGCAGTGTAACTGCTTATGTGCTTTAACTTTGTACTATTATGCATTTGTAAATGCAGTGAGGTATGATGTCACAAGTATATATAGTTTGCTATGATTACTATCCAGGCTGAATAGTGCAGGACCATCAGAAACTTCTGGGACCCATACTAGTAAAATTTCCTTCCCTTTGTCTAAAAGATCCTGCATTGCAAAAGTCAAGTTCTTTTGACTGGGGCCCAGGACAGAAGTACCACTTGTTTACTACTGATGGTGGCGCTGGTATAGTGTATACATTGGGACCGATTTATAAAGGCTATCCAATACTGGAGAAGATACACTATCACAGGTGTACCTGGGTGATCCAGAAAACCTGGAATGGAGTTCAGTATAGTTTAGTTCAGTATATCCAGCATTTGCCATCTAATTTTCTCAGATTCACCCATCATATTCTTTCTTCTCCAGTCTTGGAGAGCTTTAATAAATCAGCGCCATTGGCCTCAAAGATAGTTACTAAGGACCATGGAATCCATTAACAACAAACAATATTTAGTGAAAGAAACTAATTCACCCTTTATATATACCCTCTAATTAAAAAAACCAAAACAAAACCACTGATAATGGGGATTGAAAAGGGATTTTAGATAGTATTTATGCCTAGAAAAAAAATGTAAAGTATCTTTTTCAGCATCAGATAAAAGAAGGATTAATATGATCATGTTTAGCCAAATCCTGACTGTACATGGTAAATTATTCATGCATGTTTTTCTTTTAATTTTGGAGCATAAATACTTCCTTAAATGCAGTGCAAATCAGAGAAGGTGAAGTATCAGGATGGGAGTAAAATATAAAATAACCATCACAGTTTATTATGTCCCTTCAAGCAAAAGGAACATGTAATATCATTAATCCAACAGGGAAGCATGATCTTTAGCGTGGGTGATGTTATTGCATTAATAATATGAAATGATCTGACCATGCTGTTTTATTAATATTTATTGTTTGTACAGACAAGAGGAATAATGAGTTTATAAAAAAAACCTAGAATATGTATCCCTGAATAAAAGATCTGCATACAAGTTCCAAAACAGTTAATTTTTCTAAAAATACATTCCAAGGAATTTTGATTAGGAGGATAAACATTTGCCAAGTTGTTAGAAAAGGCTAGTTGGTCTTCTAGAATTATACATCTACTGTTTGGATCTTTATAAACTTGGAATACTCGGAAATTAATCCTTTTGTGAGTCACGATAGATACCGTCTACTATTCATATCTGCATACAGAAAATATGTCTCCTGGAGTGATTAGCAAAAAAAATACTGAATGATTTATTGAGAAAAAATGTGTCTCTTGTAAGAAGAAAATGTCAAAAGTTTTTCTTTTAATTTGTTGGAGTTCAAATCTTCGCTTATTGGGAAACTAACCCATGAACATTTAAATTATATAAATAAAATTGGTCAGCCTTTCCTAACCTTTTTATGGGGAACACTAAAAATAGGGAAACTTAGGGAACTCTTGCTATAATTACTTTATCCACAGCTCACAGTACATTAGTGTGGTGGCCATTGTGAAGAATATCTCCTACATACTGCCCAATGGGAAAAATGTTGCCCTTACAGACAGGCAAAAATCATTGGTGTAATTTAATTTTAGTAGAAATGTTCAATATATTTTTAAGCAATAAAATGACTTGTGATACCTTGTTAAGGCATTTCCTATATACACCCTTTATAAAAACATAAGCAATAGTTATGAGCATGCAGTGCTTCACCAAGCCTAATGTCATTCAGGTAGGGTTTACATCTACTTTAGCATTAACTTCTTGCACGCCTTGTCTATAAAAGACTCACCGATTACCTGAGCACCAACTCTCTCCTTGACCCTCTCCAGTCTGGCTTTTGATCTGCCCATTCCACTGAAACAGCCCTTACTAAGGTGGCCAATGACCTCCACAGAGCTAAGTCACAAGGCAACATTTCCTTCGTCCTTCTTCTTGATCATTCCTCTGCTTTTGATAAGGTTGATCACCCTCTTCTAATACAAATCATGTGCTCCATTGGTATCAATGACACTGCTCTCTCTTGGTTTGCTTCCTATCTGTCTGACTACTCCTTTCAAGTTTCTTTCTTTAATTCCTCCTCTCCCACTTTCCTCCCTGTCGGTGTTCCCCAAGGGTCAGTCGTTGGACCAATTTCCTTTCCCTGTATACCTCCCTTCTCGGTAGTCTCATATCCTCCTTCGGTTTGTAGTCAGCTTCAGAATCTCATCATAGATGTCTGACAGATTTCTGAAACTCAACCTCGAGAAAACCAAACTCATCATCATCCCCCCCTCAAATTCCAAACCTTCCCCTGACATATTTCAAACTGTTACCAACACAGTCATTCATCCCTCCCCTCAGGCACGTTGTCTTGGCGTCACCTTCAACTCTGCTCTCTCATTTACCCCCCATATTCAGAACATTTCCAGGTCCTGTCTTTTTATATGCTCTTATTATCTCTCATTCACTGTAACATCCTCCTCTCCTCTACAATCTATGATGAACGCTGCAGCCAGACTCATCCATCCTTCCCACTGCTCCTCTTCTGCTGCATCTCTTCGTAGTTCTCTTCATTGGCTTCCATTTCACCTTAGAATCAAATTCAAGTTCCTGTGCCTCCACAGTTCTTGTCCCATTTACCTTTCTGACCTGGTAAAAAAAATACTCCCACAACCGCTCTCTCTGCTCCTTTGATGACCTACTACTGACTTCCTCTCTCATAACCTTATTCCTTGCACGGCTCCAAGATTTTACTAGAGCTGACCCGAGTCTCTGGAATGGTCTTCCTCGTCCTTTTCAGCTTGCTCCTACTTTCTGCTAATTTAAAATAGCATTCAAAACCCATTTTTTCAAACTTTTTTTTCTTCTTTCTCTTAAACTCTCACTTCTTCCCACCTCTACATAGCTTCCCTCCTATTGTGTGTTACTTCCCCAACTCCTAGATTGTAAGCTCTTGTCTGTATCTGTCTGTCATTTGCAACCCCTATTTAATGTACAGCGCTGTGTAATGTGTTGGCACTATATAAATCCGGTTTAATAATAATAATAATAATAATAATAATATTAATAATAAAATTGCAATGTTATTACAACTCACTTGTAGAGTATGATAAAAAAATACAATGGTTTAGACAGACAGGAGTGTCTCTAGGTCTTCTAGTAATCCTTTGGGATGATATTTAGAATGAAATAATTGTCTCTGAAGTGAGTGAAATTCTAAAAGCATTTGTATAGCATACCACTGTGCTTTATAAATGTACCTTTTTTAAACAAATGGTATGGCTCCATATTGTATTTTTAGTTTCTTTTGTACACTCGTACATGATTTTGACATGTTTTTATAATTGCTTCCCTATTTTGTGTAGATTGCTTTTTATTCTCCTTCTTTTGGCTCTTATTATATATAAAACAGTAGGCACACAAGTAAGTTCTCTAAAAAGTCCACATGATAAGCTTCCTACAGATTTTTATAAATGTAGTCAGACCGAAGGACCTCCATTAAGAACAGTATTACCTGTATTTAAATTTGAAAGGACTGGGGTTTTTATTGCTGTCAGTGTCCCCATTAGGATTACCACAAAACTGGTAAATGTCTCTGTAAATCGGTGTCAGTTAGTCAAGTCCATTAATCCTGAAGTACAGGCAGATATATACAACACAAGGTAATGTGGTTTTGTATTTAAAAATATAATTCAATGTATTTTTCAGTAAGCAGTGTAAGTACCTGAATTTGGCCTGGTATTAGCTTCTTGAAGTACCTCTACAACAAAGCTCTGATTTAACCTCCTGGGCGTTACTCTGATGTCTAGATTTCTGTACCAAAAGCGTTACACTGTTTTTCATGAAATTTTTTTTTTTACATTTTAGTTGTAATCCGATTGTCATACAATGTATGACAATCGGATTGCAACATAACATTTGTTTACATTTAACCACCTGGTGACAAAAACTCGGGGTTAACCATAATTGCAAAAGTTTTTAGCCCGAGCATGCTCGGGCTTAACGGCAAGGTGGTTAAATAGGGAGAAGCAGCATGAGGAGCCAGTCAGCGGTGCTGCACATAATGGTTAACAAATGACATGTTGACATATATGTGACAGAAAGAGGGGTGTATTATTCTGCTGGTTCTCCTCTCACTGTCCCGTCACAGGTTAGGGGAGGGGCAATACCCCTTGTAAGGGTTTTTTCATTTCAGCAGAGAAAAATCAGTGCAAAGAATATCATTGCATTATTAGATTGTTTTCTGCTTTTGCTAAACACAGAGCATCTCTCCAGTATGGTATGGTGAAGAGTGGGGAGTTGTTCTTTGGACCTGTCCTAGGGTGACAACATCACACTTCTATAGATATATAGTACAGTAAGCAAAGGGCTTCACAAGGTGAAAATAAAGAAAAACAAAACTGGAAAGTAATGCAGCCACCAAATCTAAGAATTGGTAACCAGCAATATATCAAATTTTTGTCCTTAAATTTAGATATGCATTAATGCTACACTGTGGTCAGTGGAGACTTCTGACCTTACATATTGCAAGTAATTGTTCTGTTTTTTATAGGAGAATAATAATTAAAAATGATTGGTAAATGTCTTTTAGGAAAACGAGAAGCTGAAGTATCTCAATGGAATTGGTCCCAAATAAGCTTGTTTAGGGAAAATATTAAGGCAGATAACCATCTATTTGTCTGGACTTCCTCTCCCTTGAGTTATTCATCTCCCAAGTTAGCTGTTTTGATGGATGATCCAGTGGGAGCAATGGAAAGAAAGATTCAAAATGAGAGGAAGGCACTAAATTGGTCAAAGCAGTAGTCGAGGAAGAGGGTGACTGGAAGAAGCACTTCCTCAGAATGTTTCTGACTGTGCTTAATAGTTGGTAAATGCGATTCAATGAAGATAAATGCCTTTAAAACCACAAAGCTAAGAGCAAAAAGCCACAGGGACCAAATACTGTACAAGCAGCACTATGAGTTAAGTGGTTAGGAAGCAGTCTCTGAAGAACATATATGTATGCACAGGGAACACAGTGGGTCATTCCACTTGACACTAAGAAAAATTTATAAAGAATCTTAGAACATTCTATGTGATTAGTTTAAAACTCTGTCTTCATTTCAGAAAACAAAATTAGATATGTACTTATTCCTGCCTACATATGTGGCAATTGAGTTAAAATTAGTACACAGAGAATAGATACCTGAACTACAATATGCACCCATGCTTTACATGCTTGCAACATGTTGACATTTTACTAGCACAGGCGTGATAACAATGCCTGGTCCATGACTGATAAATACATAAAAAGCACATTAAATGATTAAATATCTTTTGCATGTTAATCTTATGGTTCACCTGTTTCTCAATTTTCAAGTAAAATACAGTTAGATGTTTCAATGATTTACAGTGTTATGTAAATTAGATACATAAGTGATGACAACTCAACACTCCATTAATAAAATCTTGAATAACAGTTTATTTTATTGTCACTTATACAAGAACAATTTATTATATGCAAATTTTATTAACGGAAAGCATACTCATAGCTCTATCATCACATAAGCAATGACAAGTAACAGCTACTACCAATCCCTGGTGCTTAGTTATCTCAAGTGTGAGTGATTAACTTGTCATGGCATATTGGAACCAGGTACCTTAAATTACATCTTTTCTTAGTTTGATCCTACTGTGCATTATTATATTAAATAGCTGGATACAGCAGCTTTGAGGAAAAACAAAGGTTGACATATACAGTAAAATGCAAGTGCAGTGAGGAATACATAGACTGGGTGTTTTATTGATTCTTGCGTCCCCCTTAGGAATATGTCTACAAAATGTCTCTCCAAATCAGTTCCTGTAAATGCAAATAACTGGCCTATAAAACCTAAACTCAGGTATTGTAATGTTTTAATAATACATCATTAAATGTATATACAGGTAGTCCCCGAGTTAAGGACATCTGACATACTGACAACTCCTAAATATGAATGGGGTTTGAAGAAAAGAGACTGAGCTCTTCTGCAGCCACTTGTAACTCTTTAATGACCAAGACAAACTGCAGAATTGTTTCTTTTTTGCATATCAAAGCACAGCTTGCTCCAGACGTTAATGAATGCCTAGGCTCCATAAAGTTTGTTTTTTTGCTTTGTTTGTGATTAGCTCACAATGAGAATTTGATACAGTAATTTACACTATTCTGCCTAATAATATGTTGAGACAAACATCTGTCCTAATTGCATTTATTAAAATAATGTACCTGTACCGACTTACATACAAATTCAACTTAGGAACAAACCTGCAGTCCCTATACCGTATGTAACCTGGTGACTGCCTCTATTTATTTTATTATAGGCAGCATAATTACCCAGATTTGCAGATTTCAATTTTTTTCTACTGCAAAACTCAGATTTGAATAGGGAGAAGTAGCATAAAAACTAACCAGTTGTACTCCAGTGCTTTTGTGCTAACAAAGGATTAAATATATTAAAATACAATAAAAACTATAATAAAAACTTTATCCTTGGGGATAAATGTCAAGGCTTAAATCCATAAACTAACCAATAGTTGATAATCCTATCATCTCATGGATAGATACACATCTATACTTGACCAGCAAGCAGGTGCTGCTTTGCAACAGGCTGGGCCCAGAAAATGTATATTTTTTTCTGTTGACGGTAAAAAAATGATTGTATTGCTTGACTCAGGCTGCTTGGTTACCTTGGTGAAAAGTGATTTTGTTAGCAACATCAAGAAAATAGCCTGGCAGCACAGGGTTTTTTTGCATACATAAAGATACATGTATTTTTCACATAGGTAGAAGCTCCTTGTGATTTGATAACATTTTCAGCAGGTGTTTCCTGCATTACCAAATGATTCCAAATGACCACAATGATACCAAATGATACAATATGAATGATCCATGTGTCATTCTTGCAAATAATATTTATATAAATATAATGTGATACCAATATTGTGAAAAAGCTTTAAAAAGACTTGGATGGCTTTATGTTCTTAGATTCACGGTTCATTTGATGCCTAAAACTCAATGAAGATGGTTGCAACTTGGTTTAAAATTTAAAGGTTCATGTTTTCTACTCCGCAACATAGCCAAAGCAAGGCTACTATCTTTACATCAGTTACACATATCTCATTGCATCTTAAGATGCCAGGTCTTTTCTTGAATTGTTAGGAATTCTATTTATCCCATCTGAAACTTTCTCTTGTTGGAAATATATTGATATCAGGATATTTAAAAGAACAAAAGACATAATATACAAACATAAATAGAGTGTGTCACAAATAAAAGTTAAAAAGAACAAGAAATCTGTGATTGAACTAGCATTGATTAGAACAGAAACAAAGCTCTAGAAGCTGCATTTATGACAAAGACTATGGGCCAAATATGGTGGTGGGGTGTGCAGAAAGACCACTAGCAATGGGATAAAAGTTTCTCATGTCCAAACACTGAAATATCTACACTGCCACTATGGCAGTGGACATCATTCTATCATGTTTAATTAAATCATCCTGCTATATGTATATAATAGAACTGGTGTATGCAGTATAAAACACTTGTATTTAAGATAAGGCCTGTGATTTAATATGATGTACAATGTGAAATGCAATAAAAAAATTCAGAATGGTCACATGACATTAAAATTTTGAAGAAGGCACAAACTAAAACTTTTATGTGAGGCTTTCTAGACCTGAGATACATTTATTTTCAGTGACAGAAAAACTATTGATGATATTTTTCAGTCCCAATGAGACTAATTAATGTCATGAGATAAAGACTATTTAATCCTATTAGCTCTTGTAATAAAGAAGGTTGCAAATCGATAATTCAGGGAATGTTTTGCTGTGGCCTATTAATGGTCAGTGCATGCAAGGCATCAGCACTTAAGACGCTGATTTGTAAGTAGTTTACTGTTCTAACTAAACCATTTCAATCCACATCATGTTTTCTTGTTGACAGCACAGCAGATGACATGTAATTTTGTTTTACAGTGAACATATACATTTCTTTAGATACTTAAATATAATTACTGCATTTTCTCTTTCTAAATGGCAGATTAAAAGGTAGCCACAGTACAGAAAAAAGTAGGACCAGGGTGATGACTAATTTAAGTTTCACAAAAGGACCTTCTAAGCCAGGTCTTACAGGGCTTTCATCCTATTAGAAAACAAACATTTTTCCTACAATCTTATTACAACATGTAGGTGCATATAGGGACTCTGAAAATACCCAACGCAGAACTTTTAGAACATTTCTTGGCTGTCATGCAGAAGCTTTACTGACCAAGAACTCATATAAAGATAAGGAATTATCTTAAAGAAGGCTTGTTCTATATCTCTGACTCAGAAGTATATATATATATATATATATATATATATATATATATATATACCTCTAAACACAGATCTGCATTGCATTTGTGATTGTTATGTGATTTATAGGGATGAGCCTGTGGCATTCTCGCGCAAATTTCCTAGAACTTCCGATGAGTCTACCAAATTTCGACAAACCGATTTTGTGAAACCATCTGAAGATCGAGGAAATCATTAAGATCCCCGGCACTAGAGGTTAATTAACCTCTAGTGCCCTGGGATCGCAGTGGGTTCTCAGGGCTGCATTCGTTCATGCAGCCCTCAGAATCCTCCTGTTTGCAATCCCCAGGGCACTAGAGGTTATTTAACACGGGGATCGCAGTGGAACTACAGATGAACTCTCAATAGAGTTCATCTGCAGTTCAGTTCTCATGGTCACCGGGCTGATAAGTACAGCCTAGTGATCATGGGAACTGGAATGCAGATAAACTGTAAATTTAGAAACTCCATTGAGCGTTCGCCTGCAGTCACAGCTGTTCGCTTGCCTCCTCCAATCAGCTGTGACCGCCAAGTTTCCAGGGTCACCGGGCTGTACTTATACTTAAGTACAGCCCGGTGACTGTGGGAACTTAACTGCAGATGAACTCTCAATGGAGAAACTCTATTGAGAGTTTATCTGCAGTTCCACTGCGATTCCCCAGCACTAGAGGTTAATTAACCTCTAGTGCCCTGGGATCGCAGTGGATTCTCACCACTGCAATCATTCATGCAGCCCTGGGAATACTCCTGTTTGCGACCCCTGGGCAGTAGAGATTAATTAACCTCTAGTGCCCCAGGATCACAGTTGATTCTCAGGGTTGCAATCCTTCATGCAGCCCTGGGAATCCTGTGTGTGATCCCAGGCACTAGAGGTTAAATGGTGACAAGTCTCCCCATTCAAAATCTCTAGTGCTCTCTGATTGGCTGAGGAAAGCATTCCTAAGCCAATCAGAGAGTACTAGAGGTTTTTAATGGGGAGACTTGTCCCCATTTAACCTCTAGTGCCAGGGATCGCACAGTGAGCTGGTCAATGAACGCAGCTGGCGCTGCATTCATTGATCAGCACAGCCTGGGATCTTTTTTTTTTAAATTTTCTCGCTTACAATTTCGATTAAATTCGCCAGGACATCGAGTTTTAAAAATTCCTCGCTCATCCCTAGTGATTTATATTTTTGATATGATATTATATATACAGTATTCTCTATTATAATGATTAATAATATTTTTAAATACACGTACATTTGTGCATGTGTGTTTTTTCTTCATTGGATACTCATCTTCATTGGTTATATTACTTATCCCCAAGTAGTAAATGACAAAGATGCAAAAGAGTGAGGTAATAACTTATCTGTGCCCATTGTGGAAAAGGGAGTAAAAGTAAAGAAGGAAAATGAAAGGTTTAACTCCCCTAGTTTTAAGCTGTCTGACAGGGACCCAATCACATCTGCTCCCCCATTTTACCTTTGTATAAAATTAATTTATGGTCTTTATTTTGTTAATGTGCAATAATTGATTTTCTTGTGTAAAATGATTGATGTTGTAAAACATAATAAATATTTCTACCACTAGAAAAAGCTTTGAAGTCATAAATAAAAATACATTCATTAAACTATGCTGTGAGCAACAATGAGTACATTAGCTTCTGAAGACGCTTTCACCAGACCATGACCAGGGTAGCTTGGATCTTCTATCCCATCTACACCACCGGCAGAACCTCCGCCTCCCCCAACCCCCACCTGCTTACCAACCATTCCCCCAACCATTAAAATACACATACACCAATTTTGGACTTACATTGGCTGGCAAGCAGCTGTTTATTAACCATAATTAAATAAATTAACCATTTAAACAAAAAAATATCCAATCACAAAAAAATGACAAAATAAATGACTCGATTTTACACCCCCCTTATAATAATACATATCCGTAAACAACAATATCCCTATGGTTTAAAACTCCAACCTCCCAGTTATACACCCAAACAACCAGGCTGCAGGTCTCAGAAGGCAAAACCTGCACCCAACAGGAATTTAACTTTTCCAACATCTCCACCTTGGCCCCTGGCCACCCAGCACCGCCTTAGGAGCCATGATCATTAGTTCACCATAAAGTTGGGGGACCCCACCAAAAGGATCCCCCTGCCAAACTCCACCACTTTAAAATGCACTGGTTTCTTGCCTTCCAGGACCCCAACCGCCAAAACTTACCAAACTTCCAAATTATAAAGATAACAAAAAGGGGTGGGTGGGAAACTTTTTAAAAAAAAGAGGGCCTCTCACTTCCATTTTCTCCCTTTTAACCCATCCTATGCCTAATCCCCTCCTACCTCATGCTCCACGCTAGCACAGTCCCTCCCAGCATAACTACATTTTGTTAACCCTTAACACCCCTGGGCTAGGCCTCACACCCAGTCATGTAGGCCCTGCACCTATTATCCTATGGCTACAGGCCTCTCTTTCATTTCCATATGCTTAATATGTTTTAGGAATGTTATTTACGTTCTTGTGTAAACATGCAAAAGCTCCTAGCCTGCAGTCATCAGAGCCACTAAAACACTTTAATGCCCCACTCCCTCCGTTACAAAAAAGGTAACGTAGGGCAGTGAGGAGTGGAGATGCTGCCCCAGCAGAGACATTAAATATATTAGACACCCCAGAGGAGGTGACTGATATATCATATCATAAAGCATATTCTTAATTAGGTTTTGCCATCCCATATAAATATTGATAGTCAGCATATTTTTAAGTCCTGATTAAAAGACTGAGCAGTACATATAGTTATAGTTTATAGGTATAAACGTAGAATCTCCAAGGCAGGCCCGCATTTTATCTTTGTATCAGTGTAGAGTGAATGGGATTCACTGTTGAAATGCTCCTCTGTCCTTTGGGAAATAACCTCTGTGAATACATTTTACCTCCATACATATTTAATGTCCCAAATCAAAAATTTATGTTACTTTTCACTCTTGTTTATATTCTTTCTCTTCAATGTGCATTAAGCATCACAGCACCCTGCTAGGAACATGACCCCATGTCAGCAGCCAGCTGTGCTCCACAACTGGATTCTTACTATCCTCTGTCACTTAGACTGCGTGTGCTGTTCAGGAGTTCACTTCTTCAAAATCTGTTTCATTTCAAAGTAACAGCCCTCGCATGAATGAGATATGAAATGAACTGTGTCCTGACTCATTTGCTTTTCCTGGAGGAATTCAGACCAACTTGCGTATTACAAAGTCAAAAAATCTATATTGTAGATGTGCTTTGGATGAGTTTTAGGTCAGGTAACAATAGAATAGAGCAGAGCTCACTAATATTTTGACGTTATTACAAGCTCCTCTACATGAAAAAAAAGCTGTGAAAGATATGTGCCTTTGGAGGCTATAAAAATTGTATATTGTAGGTTTTTTTGTGGGGGGGGGGATTTTAAAAACATAATATATTTATGTTTTTTATGGCAACATTGTATTTGGAAGGGTATCAATGCAAATAAACTAAACATAAAGGCTATACCACATAGATACTAATTACTTTTTGAAGTAAACCAGCAAAGCAACATAAAATGAATGAATTAGAAATGTATCTTTAACTCCTTTGGAGATGTTTTTTTTTTTTATAATAATGCACTCTTACCTTTTAATGATAAGCATGTGTGCTATGTCATCAGCTAAATGAGAATAAATAAATGAGTTAATAGATGAATTAAATGAGTTGAGGATCAATAAACTAGTAAATAACTAAACTAAACTAGCAATAAACTAAAAAAAAAGTAAATATTCACCACAGTTATCCAGCAATCGTTCTGATTTATTAAAGCTTTACAAGACTGGAAAAGATAGACTATTGTGGAGGAACCTGGGTGATCCAACAAATGTCAAATGGATTTGGTCCAGGATCTAAGACTAATTCCAACTAATTTGCTAAACTAATGGCAAATGATTTTTAAGAAATCCATGTCAGGTTTGCAGGATCACTCAGTTTGATTTCATTTGAAGTCTTTACTGCACGATACTACTACCAGCACTTAACTAAGGATTTGCAAAATTAAATTTTACCTAGAATGAAAGAGGTGAGGCCGTGCTGCATTTCATCAAAAATTTGCATGTGCAATATTCAGTTCTATTTTATTTATTTATTTATTGTATGTGATTGAGTATTTCACTGCAAGGTTAATTTTAACCTAGATTTATCTTATTCACTGAGCAAAGTGCCACTTTATTTTGCAAAGTGAACACATCCGCTACAACGTTACTGAATCACTCCCTGGGTATATATGACAGGCAGATTCACATATATATATTAAAGATTTTCTATAAAATAGAAAATATCTGTCCCTTATATGGAAAATGTTATTCTACTGCAAATAGAACATTTAATTTATTTTCATGAGATGGTAAAAGAAATGTCATGCATTTACAAATATTTGATGCTACTTTACTAAAGAAATGGAAAGAGAAAGTATGTTAAATAATGCTAGCACACAATTGGATGATTATACCAGTTTTACGTTCTTCACAAAGCTAAATTCAAATTCACTTAGCGAGCTTAAACATGTTCTATTACTTCAGTAATTCAACCTCTGTAACAATATTGTAACATGCTTTTGGTTCAATTGTATGGTTGCTACTGTTTCTGTTCTTTGTATATAATCAGTAGGAAATGGAAGTTCCACTGTTATAATTTTATTTATGCTCAACAAAGTTGTTGATTTATGGATTGTCCTATATAGACAAAATAATTTAGGTTAACTATTTCTCAGAAGTTATTTTAATATTTGTCTAGCTGGAATCATATTCACATACACCCTAAAGAATTTTTCTTTTATTAAACACAATAAAATTAAAAATACATTCAACAGGACTTTTAAACCTATACAGGTTTAACCTTGGTGTATGTGATAAATAAAAAATGATCTTATTTTAATATTCAGTTTGAAATGTAAACTATATAAAAAATGTAATACTGTAACTTTCACCTGTGACTAGAAAGTAGTTGATACATTTGTAAACTGCTGTGTATGCTTTTTTAGGAAAAACTGTGTTGAGCTGCACACATATATAGCTGCTGAGAAAAAAGAGATGGTAAGGCAATCTGCGCTACAGGCTCGAATCCCGCCCAGGCCACTATCTGCATGGAGTTTGTATATTCTCTAAATGTTTGTGTGGGTTTCCTCCCACATCCCAAAAATGTGCATTTAGGTTATTGGCTTCCTCCCAAAAATTGGACAAAGACTTTGTTAATGAAATATGACGATGGCAGGGAGATTTTGAGCCCCTTTGAAGGACAGCTAGTGACATGACTAAGGACAATATACAGCACAGCATAATATGCTGGTACTATATTACCATGAAATAATAAGAGTTACTGTTTAATAAAACACTGCTGTTTTTCGTTTACTTTATTGATTGCTGTTGTGATAAAGCAGAGTTTTATATAAATGTCAATACAAAAATTAGAAATCTATTCAAAAGCTGAACATTTGCTTCTGTTTAGATGGTACTCAAGTAAAACTGATTAAAATTTAAGTAACAGTAGTAGCAGCACTACTAACTCAAAATTTGCACTTACTGAAAACATACTATACTTACCTTTATGTGTCATTTTTATTTTAGTTCTTTCTCTTTACATTTTAATAAACCAAACCTGTCACAATCCTGGGCAATTCACACTGAGCATATGATAAAAAATACATAAGGAAAGGTTACCTTCATTAAAAATGCAGTTCAAAGCAATCTGTAGATCTAGACATATAGGCAGCTAAAATCATTAACAATCTCCTTTTTTAACTTTTCCTGTGTTCAGTTTTGTGACAGGTTTACTTTAAACTGTTAAAGTGGATTTACAGCTAAAACCTTTATGGTCTATTTTAAGGTGTCTGAAAATATTAACAAAAAGTTATTTCAATGCACTAAAACACCAAATAGGTAGGGAAAGTGAACATCTAATAAATAAAAGCTAAATCCTGTAAAAATACAGGAGAAAAAAACTGATCACCTACAGCAGCCCTGTAAAAAAGTAAGTCCTATTATGTGAAGCCAAAATTGCACCACAGTGTTTCTGCACTTACAAAATAATAAAAAGCTAAATAAAATATGTTAGTTTTTCTTTCTGAAGGCTGCATTCTGCTTCCAAACGGCTGTATTAAATGGAAACTTAAATGAGCTTAAATAGGAAAGGAGGGAGCAAATGTAACCAAATGCTTTATTCCTTTATTCCTAGTAAATGTGTCGCCTAAGTTATTACTTTAGAGCAGTAGTATGTGTAAAGTGGATCCAAAAAGCAACCCTTTACAGTTTTATTTCCAATGCATTAACACAGAGGAACTAAAGAACTTCTATTGCTGTGGCAGGCATACATAATTCTTCATTGAACTAGTCTATTTTGGGTCAGAAGGGCACTGGCAATAGATTGTACAATAAATTAATAGGGATTTGTATAAATTGGAGCAGAGTAGTAATTCACATTTTTGGAATATCTATCAGAGCAAGATCATACCTGGCATGTTTAACAGTAAATATGTATTTCCAAGACAAAGCTAGAAAAAGCATGGAAGTAAAATAAACCATTTGAAAAAAATTGTAAAGGGAATTTACTGTTTCAATTAAAAAACTACATATATAAATGTGTAAAGAATGACAAAATGAGCAGCAAAAGAGTGTTTTATAGCCTGTACCCACACATGTGCCGCCTGTGCAATAAAGCTGCTATGCTGAAAATTACTGACTAGCAATTACTCAAAATCAATGGAATCATTAATGACCACTGGCTTCCTGAGTGGTGAAGGAGCTTCAGTAACAGACATCATAAAGCAGTCAGTGACTGTGCTTTTAAGTACAAACTATAAAGCCACTGACGCCTATCTCTTTTTGTCTGCTAGACTTGAAAGACTATATGCATCAGCTATACATGATAGACATGATATAAGATACTTACAGATGCAAATTTCTTTTGCTCTACCTAATAACAATATAAGTGACAACATAATAGTTGAGGTAAAGGGAATATCCAAGAATTTATTTAAGATACTAATAAAAGAGACAAGTTCATTTAAGACCATGTGATAAGTCTAGGTTTTATTAATCCTACTATAATGCTTTGAATAATTTTTTTTTAATATGCTGTAAACCATCATTTAAATGTTGCCCCTGTCCCTATTACCTGTAACAAGGTGGAAGTATTTGTGGGACTACAGGTGTCAGGAAGGATTAACACAGCACAAAACACTCAGGTGTTAGTACTTATCTATATTGGATGTGTACAATGGTCCAAAACAGCAACAGTTCCATCAGCAAGATGACACAACTCGGTTTACTTCAGGGAGTTAATCTTCATATAATCTAACTGAGAAGACTCAGGCAGGGGGAAGCTGGCATTTGTTTACATGTATTCTGAAAATGTCAGCGTCAGCACTCAATTCTATGATATCTTGAATTAACAACTATACAATGATCTTAACCAATCAAATCATTACATGACCATTGAAGCTCATTTTGATCAAACCTCCTTGTTACATACTATATACTGTAAAAACTTGCCATTGTAAGTATGAGATTATATTTTGTATATTACCAGCTGCTTTGACCCATCAGGGCATAACAGCCATACCTTTCTTCTTATCAGGTCACTCCAACAAGTGTAGGAAGTAAGGCACAAGATGACCACAAGGGCACAGACTAGACTGTTCACACAAATCCACCTGTACATCCACAACACATGTATTCAGTATTCCATGTTTTTGTACTTAACTTTCTAAAAAAGATTAACTCTTAGTTCTTTAGTGGAATAATCAGAAAGCCTCACTATTCGTGCTACATCCCCTAAGCCTTGCACTGCCATGGCAGTGAAGTGGAGGCCACCAATTCTGATAGGATAGCATGGTTCTGAGCATGACATCATTAGTGGAATTGGTTAGGCTGGGCTGTACTGCTAGCTGGCAGTGTACAATCCTCTGAGCTTCATAGCCCCAGCTGCTGTCTAGGCTAACAGGGAGGAATGTGATGGGTGACAAAAAAGATGGAATGGTACTAATCAGCCTCCTTGCTGTTGGCTTAGACAGCAGCTGTAGATTACACTCTGGAGTAGATTGTACACTCATCGTACACTTATTGTACATTGTCAGAATGTGATATACACAAAGGGCCTGAATTATTAAAGCTCTCAAGATAGACTATCATGGGTAAATCTAAAAGATTCAGCAAACTTGAAATGGATCTGGTCAAAAATTGAAAACATTTGCCAATATACAATAGCAAATGGTAATAGGAAATCCATTCTCGGTGTGCTGGATCACCCAGGTTTTACCATGATAGTCTATCTTCTGGAGTCTTGGAGAGCGTTAATAATTCAGTCCCAGTGAGTATATCTGGGTTGTGCAATTTGCTGTCAGTATAAGCTCTTCTAATCTCATCAGCTTCTGTCTAGGTGGACAGTGGGGAGGCAAATTTCAAGTATCACGCTTCAGCCTCCTCACGCTTCAGCCTCCTGTCATCTTAGTTGGCTGCGACTGTGAAGCTCAAAGGCTCAATTACTTCCAGGCAGAAGCCCAACCCAGCTATGAACAGCTCTTGTCAATCTGCAGTGGGATAGCCAGAGCTGAATGGATCATCGTGGGCTTCCACTTCTTTACTCATTGCTGTATCCTTAAAATTTTATAGTAAAATTTAGATAAATAAGGAACACATACTATTTTATGTGGTGTGTTTATTTCTAGGGTTCCTTTAACATCTTCTGGGTATGGGTAAGTGGTACCTCTGTATCTCTGTACTTGTTCCTCGGGGTAGGGGAGCAGACATCTAAGGATCTCCTTATTAAAGAGGGCTCGCAGATTCCAATAAACTCCCTGCCTGTAGACTGCAACAAAACAGGGGTCAAATTGCGAAGATGATCCCCCCCCCTCATAAATGTCAGGCAAAGGAGTGATTTTTTGCCAAGAGGAAGGGGGCTACACACTTTTTGGCCACCCTTACTTCCTCCTTTGACAAAGCCAGATTTCAGAGATCCTTATATGAATAGGAAGGGAACACACATGCTTACTGTCCTATTTTCTATCCAGGCAGGTCCCAAGCCTAATCAAGGCTCTGGTTTTGGCCTGACTGGTCCAGTATCTTGCTTTTTCTTCTGTGTGACTCTTTATTGAGTTTTGAATGTATCTGTGTCTGTCATTTTTTGTGTTTTCATCCCTTCTTCTGGCTTCACTTGCCTATGTTGTTGCCTTATGTTATCATCTCTGCTTAGCTGCATGTAAATCATTTATTAAAAACTAAAATTATATATATATATATATACACACACACAAAAAAGTTTATATTGCCAACAGATAATACAGATGTTAATTAAAGAAAATAATCTAATCACATTTTCAGCACACAATAACATCTAAATGTTAAAATACTCCATACAAAATAATCAGAAATTGTTTTGCATTCTTTTTATGGCTTGGAGTTAAATTTTAGTAATGTAAAAATGCAGCCCATAGCTTCAAGAATGGAGTAGTACCGGTAATTGGAAGAGACAGCTTTCTCTGTTTCAAATACAAATCTATAATGAGTTGAGGGTATATAGTGGGCAGAGAGGGCATGGGAACAGGTGTGTGTCCCCGTCAGAAACACCTGCCCACAATTCTAACTAATTACTCGAGCTGCCAGACTCTAGGCAGGAGGGAGCACCTGGCCTAATCCATCTTAATTAGCCATGTTTTTTATTATTTGCTCTGCCCCTTGACTTGTATATGGAAAAAAAAATAGGGATGTGAGGTAAAATAAGCTATATTCCGTTTTAAATCAATATATATATTATATATATATACTAAACAGAATGTTGCAACAATGTCGCAGCCATGGTTGACTTTATGCATCATTGGCTGGCAAACAACTAGCAAAGCAAATCAGTAAATATTTTACTTTAGAGCCTTCATGTTCATGAATGCAGACATTTAATCACATTTTTGTTTACAACAAGAATTTTTAAATTTTAACACAATAATGTGCCTAGGCACACTTACATACCAGGAATAGGGATAATTAAAAGTAGCCAGGTTCAGCAAAACCATTGAGGTCTATGTAAGACAAATCTTACACTTTATTTCTGCACTGAAAACAATAGCACAAGAGCATGATACAGCTATGAAGGACGTACCAAAAAAAGCATACCGTCAGGACAAGACGTTTTCATGTGACCTAAATTACAAATTAAAATACACAAATCATTTAAATAAGATGTTTGTGAGCTGTGCCTAGACGGTACGTGGTATTATCTATTTTTTTTTTCTTTTTTAAAAAAGGATTTTCCCTAAATTTTAACATACTTTTATCAGGGAAAGGGAGAATGCTGCTGGGGACACAACCTTCTATATGAGTTTTCATACACCAAAGCCCTCATTATTGGCCATTACAACCTGTTTGACTACAGCTGAAGGGTCATGCAGGACAATATGGGTCTTTTAAAATTTGGTCTGATAAATTTAACCATAAATTCAAAACAAATCTTGTGTTTTGCTAATTTATGTTTGCTATTTACATTTGTGATTTTATACAGAAAAAAGATGTTTAAGAGCTGATTGTTAGTATTGTATGTTATGGGGTGTGAGAGATGTGGATCAACAATCTCAATCATTTTCTTTTTTTTTACTTGCTTTCATTTCTATTTATAATGAATATATGTTAGTAATATGAATCATATTGTATATGAATTACATGTACAGTGTCTGCAGTTATAAAAAATCCCTTTTCTGTCGACAGGTGATGTCAGTGAATTCTTACAATAAACTAACATGTTATTGTTTTTTTTCTCACTGTTTCAGCCTCTTCATGTTGGCTCTAGGCGGCATTCATTGTAGCACAAATGACATTCTGACTTACAGTTGATTCCTAATATCCCGGAGGTTTTTTAATGACTTTTAGTGATGTGGCCGTTAAGTCTTGGCCTTAATAATTTAAAGGACAGTTAAAAACAGAATGCTTTTAGGGCTTTTTAATTAACAGCACATTCTTTTCTTATTACTGTTCCTGAACCTGGAGCATTATGTGCATAAAGTATAAGTCAAGGAAAAATAATAATACTAGAAAAAACATATTTAGCAAGTCCAACAATGCAAGTGCAGAAAATTAACTGTTGATATGCCGGAAGCAAAGTGTAATCCTAACTTACCTTATGAAATTACAACACAGTGGACCTGGTTGAATAAAGCAAGACTCGAGAAGATAGGCTATTATGGGAGAACTTGGAGCAAACCTGAAATTGAAGTCTTTATACTCATTTGCTATTAGTTGGCAAATGTGTTTAATCCTGGGTGAGAACCATTCCAGGTACTACCATGATAGAATCTCACTCTTCTTTTAATTCTCTTGAATTACAATGACCATGTAATTATTAGAATAAAAGTTTAATTATTGAATCAAGTACAATATAATATGTATATTTGTGAGAACCACAAAATCAAGAGAATAGCCAGCACTATTGTATTATCATAGAATAGCCTTTACCCGCATAAATACTGTAGTAATTGTAAGCAAATTAGAGAAATCTGTTGGAGTCTTAGCTTCTCAAGAGAAAAAATAGACTTCCTGTCTAATTACTTATACCTGTTTCTGGGCTGCTTCTCTTTACTTTTTTTGAACAGTGAAAAATTATTTTAAATGGCAATAAATATATAGTATTTTTTTCAGATACACACTTTTCCTGTTCAGTTTAGTTTCTTTAATAAAACTGCTTGTAGCAGAATAACAATAGCTATTTTCTTCTTTGCAGATCCAAATTATTCAAAGTGGCTTTGACATTTCAGCATAAAAGCTGTGATTGTGCAATAAAGCATTGAATGAATTTGTAAGCACAAGCAGAGATATTGCTGAGTACTTCTATGCACTCCACAGAGGCCAAGGTCTTCCGGTAATTATGTAGCTTCAGAGTTGGTCTGTTAAGGAAGAAAATATATGAGGTTTAACAGAAGCTGGGAAATATTAATTAAAAAAGAAAATTTCTAAAATCTAAAGTGTATACTGAAAATCAATCTGTGATTTGCCCATGCAAATTATAACAAAAACATTCACTTGAATGCAAACCTCCACAGATACATATATTTACCGTTCTTTGGCTGCACTGTCATTTCATTCAGCCACTGAGAGTGAAAGCAAAATACGGACTGAGTCACAAACAGTATGTGACATACTTATCAAATAGAGTACGTCATATGCTCCTTCATACCCAAAAATACCAAATAAAGACTGCTAGCTCTAAAAACAATAGTGGGGAAAATAGGAAAAGGTGAGAATATACTGCTGCAGATGGAAAAAAAATAATGTAAATATGTTGCGCTACATCAAATGGGCACAAGTATACTTTAGATGTGTTATTTTAACTTTTGGAGATTAAATACAAAATCTGTTTTCATTCCTCTGTTTTTAGATATATGGGGTCTTTTTGCTTTGTACCTCACCTATCCTCTGCTTTCACAGTGCAGTCAACCAGACCAAAGCCTACCATCACTTGGATATCTACTTAGATTTTACTGGCTCATGCAGCCCCCTATTCATGCACAACCTGGTCTTAAGAACCCATTAAAAAGCAATGAGTGGGCTGGGTTGCAGTGCATGAAAATGCTAAGTAGTTTAAAGCAGTGGGAGCCGTTTTTGCCAGAAAGTGTAAAATCCATTCAGCATTTAAAATCAAACATTTTTTTAAAAACCTTTTTACTAAAAAAACAAAAAATGTGAACCCTTCATAGTGATGTAAAGCAGGCAGACACATAAAAGCTCAATCCTCACAAAAATAATATTTAAGCCTTTAGTGTGTACCAAAGTGCCACCTGAAGTTTTAAATATCTTTAAGGGATTCTATCGTGTTTATTTCCCCTAGCTTTCACAACTTCTCTGGCTATTAAAAAAATGCAATATTAAATTTTTTTAAATTCACTTTAAATTATGGGCAATAAAGGAGCTGGCATGTGCAAGGGTGGGTAGGTACAGGTAAAACTACCAGGTGGACAGAAACAAAATTAGGAGCACAAAGACAGGGAGATAGCATGATTGCAATGTCTAAAGCAGTATTTCTCAGCCAGGGTTCTGTGGAACCCTAGGGTGCCCCCAGAGGTTGCTATTGATCCCTTGAGCAAAGAGCATTTTGTGCCTTTCAGGTCAGTTTAAGTAACATCAGTGATCTTCTTGGCTATTCGTAAAAGTGACATTTTTCCAAAAGACCAGCAAGAGACATGGGATTGCAGACGTTACTCCCCCAACCCAACAAATGAGTAAATATACAAATATACATATATTTATATATATATAAATAAAATATAAAAAAGACACTACAACAATTTTAACTGGCAATAAATGGCCACGGCACTTTATTGGTTTTAATATCTTAGCTTATTATTATGAAAATTCAGTACATATCAGTAAATAAACTTGCTCAGCCATTAGAGCTTGAGCAATATTAATCAACAAAAACCATACCAAATTAGTCCCCCCTAATAAGGGGGGATAAACCTCATAATTTGGGGGGGAGGGTTGGGAGATTCTTCAGTCCTGTCAGGTGAACAGTGAAGCACTGACGCTGAACCTCCCTATATTGCGGGGATAAGGATATATGATGTGCACCTGCCTCATTTCTTGCACCTTGGCGACGCAGGCGCACATCATATATCCTTACCGCTGCATTAACCCATATAAGGATCTCCATCTGGCAGCATAAACTCGCTTGCGGCGTCCCGCAGACCGCAAATTCAGAAATTATTACCATTGATAAAAACCCTCCTTTTACTTCGGATCAAACCCCATCCTCATGATGTTTTCCATCAGCTATTAAATAATAAGATATCCATTCTTTGTAGAGGAATCAAAGATCTTTTCAGATCAAGGACACACACACGTTTGAAAGATCTCATCCTATATTCATACTATCATACTATCTACTAACACAGGTTGTATCAACCTAATCAAATGCATCCATTTTCAACCCAATTTTCAACAACATTTTGGAAAAATCTCTGTGGATGTACATTCAGCTGTAGTTTCATGAGGATTACGACTTAATCGCAAATTCACCAATAATGCACTATAATAATCAACTTACCTCAAATAACAGTGTTACGTGGTGTTTTTAGGGAGACATTATTAACAGGCACAATTGTGAATTCTCAAAAATAATGCCCTGAAGAAGCCCAGCTAGGACGAAACGTGCCGGGAATCACATAATTATTATATGATTGTCTCTGCACACTCACTTTGTTCACTTAATCACCTAAAACATAGAGTAGTAGGACTGTGCTAGAAATAGGTTTTAGCACAGGAGATCTATGTATAGATGACATGATAAAAGAGACGATAAAAACTTTTATCTAATAAATAACTCACACTATATATCTATGTGCGACCTAAAGCCTGTCTTTTCTCTCTTCTCTTTCATCAGATCATATAATATGGTTTACTTCCCAAATTTATTAGTAGTTACTCTCCCCTTGTGTTGCAATACCCAATGTGCCGAGAAGGCTGAAGGGAATAGGTCAGCAAAAATTCCTGTGTTTTTAGGGCTTAGAACAGTGATCGTCAATTTGTCAAAGTATAAGAGGCCTTAAAGAAGTCTGTGACACCAACAAAAGCTCACATGTAAATTTGTAATGTGCTATAGGAGTAAAACACTGCTGGAGAAAAAGTCTGAGTCTACAGAATTGGTTAGAGGATTAAGCCCTATTGGAGGCGACAGTTTGAGCAGAGGGGCATGTTACATGAGAATGCTAGAAATCACTACTACAGATCCAAATCAATGCTCCATTTAATCAGTGCTCGGGCCTCATGGATGAATTGCAAATACCAAAGAACCACAGGGAACCAAGGACCTGGAGTCTTGTGATTCCTCCCTCAAAAGTCCCAAAAATGTCTACCTTTACCAACTGGAGTTGTTATTCAGCAGTAGACAGATTAGGAGTGGAAAGGAGCAAATATGTATTTTGGTGGCCTTACATCCCTTATTCATATTTTACTAGGTCATAAGTGTACTATGGCAAATACAGATCAGCAATAATACATGTAAACTTTGCTCTTACTTTGTGCACCAACCTAAAAGTAAAAACTGGTGAAACAACAAATGTTGCTATCGAAGCAGCAAGAGTTAAATGGCCAGGGATGCATCAATTATTGAGCTGCTTTCAAAGCCTGCAGTGTGAGGCATGCGTTCATTTCCTCTGTACATTGTAAACAGGATCTTGCACCTGAGGCATAGTCTAATAAATATAAATATAGCTCATCATAATGGAAGTTTTAAGCTTATAGAAACCACAAGCATTACAGGCACAAGATGAAATGAAACATACTAATGGTGATGTCATGGTTATTTATAATTCAAACCAACAGTCTTTTAGGTAACAAGAAATCAAATGCAGACTTATAATGTCGAAAGGAAACTAGATTTAAAAAATAATACTCATAAACCTCTTTAAGTCACTATACTGTACAAATCTACCATCCAGTAATTTTCATCCAGGTAGATATTGGTAGAATTTGGAAAAAGAACAATGGAGCCCCATTTAAAAGGGTTCATTCATACACATGCCTACCTGTTGGTTTCCATCCGTGTCTGTGTTCTTTTGTTGCATTGAACGGGCTGTATACTGCTCCCTTTAAACTGAACCTGCATTATTTTTATGAACAAGTAGCCACATGTATCTTACACCTATATAAAAAATTGTGTTATTTACTCTAAATAGCACCCCAAGGCACTTTATCCACTTTCTTATGCTAATAAGGGTTCAAGTGCAGTTCATTCTGAAAGAAATTATACATGTACATGTATATGTATATGTATGTAAAAAATTATGGGAACTGGCTATGTTAAAATGAAGGTGGCATAGAAGAGAGCATTCATTTCCAATGCACAGCACGTTTCTATTCTAATATGCCAGAGAATGTTACTTTAGTCTATCGTGATTGGTGTCCAAACACCATGTTTGCATTATTTAAAATAAACAGAAATGTATCAAAAATTCTAAATCATAAATTGGCAGAGCACCTCCAATAAACTAAACTAAAAGTATAAAAAATAGTGTTTGTGTAAGGAACTTACCCGCCCTGCGAGCCCGCGGTGTCCCTGGGGTTCCCAGCCACAGAGGGAGACGCCGCAGTAGCAGGCAGCATGGCCGAGGCTGCTTCCCTGCCCGCAGCTTGTCTGTCTCTGCAGGCGGAGGGATCCGTCCTGGCTGACCATTCTGCTTGCTGCCTGCCCTGACCTCGGATTGTTCTTGACCTGCATTTGCCTTATCCTCCTGTACTTCGCTTTATTGGACTTAACCCTTGCTGTGCTGTTTGATTTTGAATAAAGCCTGATTTAAGGGTATCTGGAGTTGGTTGTGGTTTGTGTGCCCAGGCGCATTACAGTTTGTTTCTATAATATTCCTGAAATTCAGTTATGAAAACATTTATAGTTTTTTAAAATGGTAATATGTCAGGTATTGTTTAGAATAAAGTTCTACGGAATATTTCTAAATATCAGTTACTCCAGCTCACAAGGCTATTAGGAAAGATGGCTGGAGGCTAAATTAAGGGTGAAACAGAATATAGCCAAGTTGCAGAGAAAACTGAGGGGTGAGGTTGGAAATGGTTTGGTAGAAAGAATTTCACAATTGGAAAGGAATAGAGACTTTTACAATCAGCAGTTGGTGTCTTTACATTTGTCTTCCACATTTTTCAATGAATGACTTTGATTGTTGTAGTTGTCTTAAACCAGCTCTTGGGGATGTCCAGCACATCAAATTGAAATAGAAAAAGAGCATCACACATTGGCCTTACAGATTGTTGTACAGATTGTATCGATTTTGTAGAGATTTGTATGTTGATGTGCTCATAAACAGCTCTGATGCTGTTATAAGATGTTTCCATTTAAATCTTTCTTTTATATTTGTAGTGATCAGACTACATTTCTCTTAGTCTTTGTCTTCTCTGAGTCTGATCTGGAAAATTGCACCTGGACAATTACATATTTTCTGGGGTATTGCCCTTGTGGACTCCAGACTGAGCGGGGGCATTAAGCTCTTGTTATGTGCTTCCTTTTATAAAGGCTTGTTTCTTTATACTTCTTCCTGAAAAACAACTGCTAAGATAAACATAAAAAGTCTATTGTGCTCAGTGCTCACTAAGTCTGAAAAGACATGAATTTAAGAGACAGTATACAGCTCACTGTGCATATTATTGAAAAGGAAGCATGCCTTATATATTCAATGAATTCTTATGGCTATTCATGCACAGATCTGTAGTTATAAAGTACACATACATGTACAACTACATTCATGCATTTTTTTACAAGCTGATGCATACATGGTTTAGATGCTTTTTCCATACATCTAACTCCAGCTGGGAATTTTAACACTGTTAAGTAAGCAATGAGGTAGAATTCATGTAATAGAGAAACGTTAGAGAAACAGGCCAGAATCATGAACCCAGCCATAAGAATGAATATGTATTTGGCTTTTGCTGGCAAGCAATAAAGCGCTTTACAAAATGTCTGTCCCTTCCCTTCTGGGTTACACAAGCATTTATCCACATTGAATGCAGCTCTTGGAATTTGGGCCTAAATATTCTCAGACAGGATCCTGTACTAAAGCATTAAACTATATTCTCCCACCCTAAATGTGTGCTTAGTCAATGATATACAAATACTACATCCCTGCTATGTTTCCCCAGTCTCCTGAAAATGGCGAGAATCAATCCAAATGAGAGTCAGCACTCTTACCATTTCTCTAATTTTTGATAAATATTTTTTTTTATATATTTTTTTTTTTTTTTTTTTTTTTTTTTTTTTTTTGTCATTTTCAAATAGTATGGGAGTCAGATCACAACCTTGCCTATATAGTTCTCTCCATCCCTTGCCACATACACGTTTATACTGTTTTGTCATATTAGTTTGTTTTACAGGTGTTGTGGTACCTTGGGTGGGAATATTTATTGTTTTCATCCCAATGAAAAATTTGATCTCTATGCTACAATACAGCATTGTTTGAAGGCTACATCTCAGATCATGGCAGTATACTTCTGTTACATTAGAATAAATAAGTGTGCTCTTTCACTAAAAACTGATTTAATTTTTGGACAAACTGCACTGCAATTACTACAGCGACATATGGTGACCTGCCACAAACACATCTGTGGCCCAACTTGGTTTAGGAAATGCCAAGGTGTAATAAAGTGAGGTAAGGCATTTGTCTTTTGCTGCTAGTAGATGCAAATAGAACATTACCTTGTCTTAAAATAAATAATAGATTCCATTTTAGTCACAAAGGCATTTTAGTCTACTTTATTAACTGCAGGGAGTTTAACTCCCACTGTAACTGTGTTCAGGAAAGTTAAAGAAAACTAAACCACCTACTTTAGGCCCTACACACCAAATAACTAAAACTCCATGCAAAGATTGCCTTGATGGGAGTCATACTTAGATAAGGTTGACAGAATTCTGCTATGTTTAGTATAACTACACAGAAAAAAATGAAGTTGAGATCTGCAACTGTAGCTTATATTAGGAGACTCAGTATGCTATGTTTTTAATATTTGGAATTTACATGATACAGAACCATTTAGAGTCTTTTAGAATATGGTTCCTAAGCCTTTTAACTTCTCTATCTGCATTTGCCTGTTATAGCCGCAACATAACTTATTCAAAATGCTTTTAAGCATGCTCCATTTTATTTCTCTAATGCTGTGCACAAAATGGTAATGCTTTTCAAGCTGTTTAAATTTTGACTTTTTAAAATTATTTTGTAAAGCCCTTACAAAATGTTTTACTGCAGTTCCAGCTAAATGTTATCATATTATAATATCATGATAACACTAATGAATAAATGCATGGCAACCTTTAAATTTGATATGATAACCACTCAGATCCACTTGGAAGAGCAATTCTATTTATTTCCCTCTTTAAATTTCTGATTGTTAAGAAAATATTCAGCAATTGACATGTTTACACTGTTGCTGACTTTTTTGTGAATTTCTGAAGTTTATGTTTCTGTTACTTTACTTTTACAGCTTAATTGCTGCACTGTGTGCAAAAGCTGCTTGTGCAAAAGGAGCTAAGATTTTCACATGCTGTTGCAGAAGAAGTCAAGAAGCCCCAGTTTTATGAATTTAAGTAATTATTTGTGGGATCTAACAGCTTTTTTACATGGCAGCATCATAGGAAAGTTGCAGCACTAGTCATTTTTTACTTAAGGTTTCTTTAATGGACCACTATTGTGAAGAGTATTTTGTTTTTATATCTGTATGCAGTTATAACAAGTACTGATTGCAAAAAAACATGTAAATGCAAGCCTAAAATGTCTAAAAAATATAGGCTTTCCTATGTTTTTGTAATTTCAAAAATATTTTTACATCTGAAGCTTTATTTGAAAAAACACCATGTGATCTGAAGGTTCAGGTAGTCTCGGAGCAAAAATGAGAAAAGATAGGCAAATGGGTGGGCAGCAATTAAATAGTGCTGGTAGACTGGGAGTCGTTATGTATATAGGCTTTCAGTTGAGACTGTAGGTGGGGAAAACCCACCCTAACAAATCACATATTAACATTGCTGGAGGATGTGAATTGAACAGGAAGGAAGCTGCTGATGTTGGCAATCAATGGCCCTAGGAGACAACAAAGGATGAAAAAGGCAAAGCAAATATTTTATTAGAAGAAAAAAACCCAAATAGTTTCCAATCAGCAAGGATATAAATGCATAACAAGTTGCACTTTCACAGTACCACGCCATAGCCATCTTTAGATTGTGTCCCAAAGCCAGAGCAGAGTCTCTCCAGCAGTAAGGGAAAACTGTGGTCCTTTGTTGGTAAGAAGTAATCTGTAGACAGGGAAGTGGGTTGGGTTAGGTCAGGGAAGGGGTACTGTTGTAGTGACTGCTCACATACTCTTGGCAATGTATATTCCTAAAGCCTGTCACTGTTACTTTTTACTGAACAATTTGGTACAACATTTTGTTAAACTACTGGTCTATGGGAACTGAGTATTAGGATATGTTTACTGTTATTTTTGTGCTTTTAGCAGTACAGACCAACATGAGTTATTAAAATGAGTTGTAAATGAGCACAGACAAATGATCTAAATGGGATCTGACAAAGAAATAACTTATTTTTCCAGCTGAAACTATCAACAAGCTTAAAAACAACACAGATAATACTTTCCTGTATTCTTTCAAAACTGTGTTTGCCATGCCAATCAAGTAATACTATACTCCACAAGGTCATTCCTCATATATGCTTTCAATTCCCAAGGATTGTTGTATCAGAATCTTATTTGAACTGTAGAACCTTATATTTATTAAATGCCAACATACAATACCAAAAGAAGCAGAAGAATTTATATCCAAGGTAAGATAAGTTTAGTGTGTCACACAATGTACTAATTCTAGGGGATGAGAAAGCAAACACATTTTTTGTTGGTCTTTAAAAAGTACAGATAACTGTACTAATTCTAAAAAAAAAAGTACAGATTCTGTACTTAACTAATTTTTTTACCTCTAACATAATCATTTATCATTATCCAAGGAGTTAGGTGACATGTTCATGTAAACATACGTGCTGTCGATAATCTGTATGACTACTTTTGGATTGATACATGCTTTCCTAAATGGATATGCAAGTCATTGCCAGAGCATAGATGTACATACCAACCGTGGTTCTCAGGTGCATGCATCTGCTTTCAGTTTAGTTAACCGGTTTGGTACCAATTCAAAATATATGCTTGTGAGGTGTTATGCAAGCGGGTGTGGACCCACTGTGCCACTGACCGGGTATACTCTAGAGGGGCGTGACTAAGCTGCTACCAGGTCTTCGCTAGAGCCTCTGATGGTGAGGATTGGAGAAGGAGGGGCTGCGGGGTAGCTGCCAGGTGCCACTCCAGAGCAATCCCCAGGTAAGTGACAGCTGACCACAGGAGTCAGGAAACCCGGTGCAAGTACCGAGGGGCTTGCGTGGCCAACAAGTCCAGAAACAAGGATCCAAGATCAGGGTCAGGCGGCAATCAGGCAAAGTCCAAAAACGTAATCCGAGGTCAGGGTCAGGCAGCAAACAGGCAAAGTCCAAAAACGTAATCCGAGGTCAGGGTCAGGCAGCAAACAGGCAAAGTCCAAAAACGTGAGCAAGGTTCGGTACACAGCAAAGCAAAACAGAGAAAACACCTTAGCACTGAGTGTTACACAGGGTAAACCAGAGATTGCTCAGGCAACTTCCTGTAGGAGGAGGTGTCTTTAAATACCTGCAGGAAACCAGCCATAGGCTGTAGAAAACAGAGGACGTGTATGTGTTACCTCATAGATTAGGAGAGACACACCCACGCCAGCTCAAACACCAGGGCAAGTCTCAGCATGAAGGAAACACAGGCATGGAACATAGGTAGTGGGTTACCTGAAAGATAGGACCCGGCGCCCGTGCCTGCAATTAGGAGCAGCGGCGCCGGCACGATCTGTAGTGCTAACATCAGGTGTGTATTAGTAAATCAAACTTTGCTTATATTTGGGCTGCATATACCCCATGGAGGGCAATTAGTGATAAATGACTTGTATATAAAAGTCAAGCTAAAATTCATGGTTGAGGAGTCTATAATGATTATGCCTATTAACATTATAGCCTTTAGGTCATCAAGCCTTAGCTAGCTTCCCCATACAGACACATTATTTGGGGTCAGGGAACAGAAGTAATCACAAAGACAAAAGTCACATCATAATAAACTATCTGGATTTTGTACTTAAAGCTGAAGTAATCTAAAATGAAAAAAACTCACTCTAATCTTCTGCTGATTCTTTGATCCCTCATGAGGTTTCCAGGATTGGGTCCTGAGTCGTTCTGTAATCCCGCCATATTTTTTGCTCCTACATCACCTGATCTCGCACTGCACGAGATTGGGTGATGTAGCCTGCTGTAAATAGGGAAAAAAAGAGTGTCAATCTCATTGTTTATCCGAGATTGGGCATGTGCAGAAGCCTCTCGGGATGCATGACGTATGTATCCTAGGAGGTTCTACGCTCCCAATCTGTCCTAATAAAGAAGGGGAGGGGCTTTACCTTTTTTTAAAAAAAATAAATGGTTTTAACCCCCCTTCCAAAAAATGAGGTCATTTTTGCCTTACTTTAAAGGTTTATCTACCTTCTTATGTAAAGTAAATATTCTGGTGATAGGACCGCTTTAAAAGCAAATTATACCAGGTTTGGTAAATGTTATTTTTCATAAGTTTATATTTTTAAATTGATTTTTTAGTGATATGTGAAGGATTTTGGAATCGCAATAGGCACTTAGGATATTGCTGGCTTTCAAACAAAACTCAGTTTGATATTATTCAAAATAAATAATGTTTTTTTTTCAACAGAGCAAAACTGTAAAGTAAAAAAGGCTTCTCTTTAATTGCACAGACAATCAAAACATAGCTAACTTTCTTTGGTGCAACTAAAAGGCAAAATAGCACAGGGCTCACCACCCATGAGATTGAGACATTTATCTCTCATGCAGCAGGGGATTCAGAACCTTTCAAACAGCCCTCACTCTGTGTACTGCTGAATCATGTCTAAAATACTCTTGCGTCTGCTAACTCGGCATTAGCCCTTACATTGGAATTACAGTCTGGTTTAACATACAGTTACAATCTGTTCCCTAACTCCTTACTGCCCACAGTTAATTTCATGTCTTTGCCTCAAAATAATGCCATCTGTGTTATATAACATAATTCACCCTATTTTAAAATACATTAGTGCTGGTAGCAGCCAATATCCATGGTTAAGTTACATCCTGTTCAAAGAGAGAGCTGACAAGTGAGAAAAAATGTGTTGCTTACTGTCAGATAACACTAGGGAACACATTTTTTTCCTGAGTTAGATCTTACACTTGTTTTTTTACTAATTTTTGGGTGGTGAATCCAGAAATGACCCCAGATTTTCCTATCATATCCAGTTTCTACGATACAGGGTACCCTCCATTTTTGTCAAAAAACATACAAATTTTACATACAATGAAAAAATAATGAAATAATAACTTGAATGTACTGTTTATTTAAATTTATTTTGTTTATAAAAGGATTTATTGTTACTCTATGATATATTTTTAACAAACTTTTGAAAATTGATCAGGTAGATGGTTAAGGTAAACATTTACGCTTATAGCTTTTCCTGAAGTGTTCAGTGTCAGGACAATCCCGCCGGATGCTCCAACAACAGTCAGCCATCATATGTACATCCCATCTACCCTGATACCGTCCTTCCATGACCTTCAATTCTTGGTGGAATCGTTCACCTTCCTCATCACTGACTGCACCAAGGTTTTCCGGGAAGTTAGAAAGATGGCTATGCAGAAAATGCACCTTGATGCTCATATTGCAACCAAGCATTTTGTAGCTCTCCAAAGGTTCTTGACAATTTCTGTGAAATTATTTGCTTGTGTATTTCCAAGAAAGTCCTTGACAATGGCTTTGAATGATAACCAAGCATTTCTCTCGACTTCTGACATTGTCCTGATGAAATGTTCATCTTTCATGAGCTGCTGAATCTGTGGACCATCAAACACACCGGCCTTTATTTTTTCAAATGACAGGCTAGGAAATGCCAAAATTAGGTACTTGATACAGTCTCCTTCAGTTGGCAAAGCTTTAACAAACTGCTTCATCAGACCCAGTTTCATGTGCAGAGGTGGGAATATAATATTCTTTCTGTCAACAAGTGGCTCATGTAGAATGTTTGGATCACCTGGTTTTAGGGCAGATCTTGGAGGCCAATTCCTTTTCACCCAGTGCCTCTCACGAGCTCTGCTGTCCCACATGCACAGATATCAGGGATACTTGGTGTATCCGCATTGCTGACCAAGAAGGAAGCATACCATTTTAAGGTCAACACAGATGACCCAATTGTGTTGGTGATATTGCAACAACTCAATGACTCTCTTTATGTCTGCATATTCTTCACAAAGAGAAACTGAATGGCCAATTGTGACTGACCCAAATACATTGCCTGTATGTTACATTGCTCTATGTAACATTGATTTTTCTTGGCATATCCTAAAGTTTTCACTATACAAAAGTAACGGTCACTGAAATGATCTCCTGGCTCTTGCCAAACCATATGTATACCAAATGGCATCTTATCACGCGTTCCCTTTGTCCAGATCTGTAAACTCTCGACACACTGTTTGCACACCCTATGAGGGGCCCAAGAATTATCTTGAAGTTTAACTTTGAAAAATGCCAAATATGCTTGCTCTACAAATGTGCTGATGTTCACCATTTGACTGGGAATGGTGAAACTGCCACAGATAAAACAAAATGAATCGGGGTTGTTTAGGCACTTACGATGAGAAACAGCAGAGCCAGACATGACACGAAAGAAAGGAAATACGTGTGTAAGTAGGAAAAAAATTTTGCCTATTCACTACGTAGAGCAGCGCACAACCTCTGACAACACTGTCTTGCGTGTAAATGAATGGCCTATACTAATCCATACTCCAAAAATCACAATAATATAAGCAGTAGAGAAGAAACCTGATGTGATAGAAGAAAACTAACTCCACTTTTAGAATCAGCTTAAATATAAGAAACCTATTTTAGTGTAAATAAGCCTAAAAATTTAAGTAAAAATTTTTTTTTTTTCAAAATTGTTCCCCAGTGTAATCCCCAGTGTCAGGCAGAATTTCCTGGTTTGTTTACTTAGCAATCACCCTCTCATGTTCTACATCATAAAATAAAAACTAAGAACTGCAGTCAGCCCAGACTCCAAAGGAAAACACAATTGTTATAGATACTTATTTGTAAAACAAGATTCTGGTCCTGAAATTTTGAAATGAAAAAATAATATAGCCCAATGAGCCAAGGTACTGGATGCTCAAGTTGGGGAGAAGGAGAACAATGTGTGACTTTGATTGTTTATCCTTGAGGAAACCAGAGAAAAAGGTTGGGTGCTAGGACAGTTTATTGTTAAATTGGGAAGCAGTACTTCAGGAAAGTGTTACATCAGATGAAGGGTTGACAAAGAGTAGTCAGTAGACTAACAGGAGTCAGAAGTCAGTGTCAGGGAAAGTCAGTGTCAAGAAAAAAGACTAAGAACCAATAGAAATAAAACAAAGCCTGGTAAGGACAAGGGTTTTGTGAAGGAAACCTAAACCACAGGAGATCTTGCAAAGGGAACAAAAGAAGTACTGAATCCTAAGAGAAAAACGAGGATTAACTCTAAAAGATACCAGCATCAATTAATCTGAAGAAGAACCATCAGAAGCCCAGCCAACCAAATGATGCCCAAAGGTATCAAAGACCATTAACTATCCAACCTGATGAATGCAGTATGGGTAAGTTACTGGTAATTTACTTTGCATTTTATATAATTGCCATTTTAGGGACATGACCTAAACTGGTAAAAATTATATATATATTTGTATGTATAAAGCCTAAAAAAAGGTCTCCTATTCTATTTAGCTTGATTAGCTAATTTGTTTTAATGTTTTTTTGTTTAATTTTGCAATAACTTATTGGGATATCATTTTACAAAAATGGTTCTCAAAGTTCTCATAGTGTATCCTCCCCCATGTTTTTCTAAAAGCGTTATGGCCTTCTTTTAGATATAACTTTTGAGAAACAAAATATGGTTTTGACTACATAGAACCTATGCAAGTACAAGCATCAGATAAAGATTTAAATACTGCTCGTGATGGGAGGAGGGTCTTTATTCTGTGTTTTGTGACTAACAAGCATCCAGTTACATTCCTGCTGCTTAATGCATATCAAGCATTGAAATTACTGTCTTATTAGATACTGAGGTTTAATGCAGAGCTTTTCAGCTTGCAATACCTACTTTCCAAAGGGTAATTTTGCCTGTTAGAGGAAACTACGATGTATTATCACTGGTAAATAGTAAAGCATTTGGGGTTTGTCTTGTAATCTGTAGCTGAAAATATCATTTTTCTTTTTAACATTTTCATTTCTGTAGGGTTGTACACTTGTAGGCTTTCCTGTATGGTACATGGTGTAGTTTGTAGTATTTAATCATTTTGTAATGGGCAGTAGGGATGAGCAAGAATGCCTCTGACATTTTCGCGAAAATTTCCTCAAACTTCCGATGGGTCCGCAAAATTTTGGTGAACCAATTTCGCAGACCCATCGAAAGATCAAGGAAATAATTACAGGAGGAGTACAAGCCTCAGTTAACCTCTAGTGCCCGGGGATCGCGCACAGGAGGATTCTTACTCCTCCTGTCAGTGTGAGTTCCGACGCTGTGCTCATCAATGAATGCAGCCGTGGGAATCATCACAGGATGATGAGCACAGCCGTGGGACTCCTGTGTTCTTGGATAGAAAATCTCTATTCAAGAACTTATACTACAGGGCTGCAAGAACAGAAAATTTGATCGCGATGGCCGAATTTACACAGGCTATTCTAGCTTACATGTTTGGTAAGCGGGAACGGCCCGATAGTGGCAAGGAGCCACACATAGTTACATAGTTACATAGTAGGTCAGGTTGAAAAAATACAAAAGTCCTTTAAGCTCAACCACTAGAAAAATAAACATATCCCATATATAAAACCCTATGGACATAGTTGTTCCATGCAAAAAAACTCTGGTACAATTTGCTTCAACAGGAGAAAAAAATTCCTTCCTGATTTCATGAGGCAATTGGATCTTCCCTGGATCAACAGTCTCTGCTATCTTTACTTTAAATCCTTTATGCCCAGTTATATTCTGTGCTTCTAGAAAAACATCCAACTTTTTCTTAAATTTTTAGTAGTTGCTGAAACTACTTCCTGAGGGAGCTGATTCCACATTTTCACAGACCTTACAGTGAAGAATTCCTTCCTTATCCGGAGCTTAAACTTCTTTACCTCCAGACGCAAAGAGTGCCCTCTTGTTCTTTGTAATGATCTTAAAGTGAATAATTGGGATGAGAGTTCTCTATATGAACCGTTTATATATTTATACAGGGTGATCATATCCCCTCTTAAACATCTCTTTACACCTAAACAAATAAAGAATTTTACCACAACTTACATGAATTGTCAGATTTTGCAAAAGCAATATATAAATATTTCTTTATTTGTGTATAGCGGGTTCTTTGCCAGGCCATTTTGAAGCAATATTTTGCTTTCATTGTGAGTGAATCATAGCTTGTAATTACAAATGTTCAGAGCTAGCTCCTGTGCAAACATCCAGACTTCCAATTCGTCCTAAACTCAGGAACCCAATTTAATATTTTACAGCCTATTAGTTTTTAGATGTGGTGGATAAATTACATTTTTTAATCCTTTACACTGGTATTTGCTCCTGGTAAGCATGCACCTTCTGTCCTAGAATGGCAACTTCTATTCATTGTTTTGCATCAGTAGAAAAGCAATTTTGCCACATTAAGCCAGGCTGTGTGTTAGGACAAATCTTACAGAAAAGGTGTTTTGTAGACCACCAATGTGAGATGGGGAGGGATAATACCCAATAAGACTATTACATTTAGTATAGGTAGAAAATATAGAAAGCGTATCCTCAAATTTCTTTCAGGATGAAAGGTAACTACCATTAACTTCTAGTAGATAAAACAAAATGTTTTTAGTTCTATATTTAGCAAACCAAAAGGAAATAGGATAAGTTAAGTTAGGAAATACAGTTAAGAAATTAACTGTTAGTACAAATGTTGTACCTACATTCATCCTAGAATACATTTTAGAACTTCTAATTAGCTAATAGAATCACACTTCTTAAATTTATGGTTTTATTATGGTAGTAAAGGTTAAAATGTGAAGCATAATAATGTAAACCATGAATTTCCAGTATATTATTATTTATGACTGTCGTCCTGTTTTTCGTAGACTTTTCTTTACTGCCTGCAACAGTTGGGGACACTATATTTATGTCATGAGAACCTTTGTAAAATTTATTGTGCGGATGTACTGTCTGCATCTAAATACCAAGCTGTACACTGTGGACGTTAAACATGCACCAAAATCTGTGTAGCTGACCCAAAAATGAAAACTTAATTTATCTTGACAGACAGCTAATACGATTGGGAAGATGGTGGTATAAATATGTCTTTTCAGCATTATTCGTAGTTCAGATGTATCTTGACCAACTTGTGATGAGTTTATGCATCTAAAATAGAACTGGAGTTTTTTGTACAACAAGGAGGGTGAGAAAGTATTAACTGTTTTCATTGTATGTATGTAAAAGGAGAATAAACAGTGATTTGAAAATGTCAGCAAATGGAATCATGGCAATAAAGGATTTAAAGTTGGGAATAAAAGAAAATCACCCTAATTTCACTGATATATAGTTCAAAGTTGTACTTTTGGCATGAGTGTGTGTTTGTATTTATAAAATCTCATTTACAAAAAGGAGAATGACATGAATGTTATGTGTTTGGGTCAATTTAATTTGAAATCTTTAAAATTTTTGCAGGCTTATAAACAACTATAAGCTATTTTGAATTTGTTTGCAACTGTTATTTTACAGATAAAACATGTAGGGTTTTTTCATAACAGTTTATTTTCTAGAAAAGTATGTGCTATTGTAAAGCGCAGCACTGCCTCAATTGTGTACCCAAATTATTTAAATCTAACCTTTTACTAACCTCACTGTAGAATGTTGGACTTCAACCTTGAAAATGGCCTTATAGCTATTCCAGAATAATGAGCAGCAACCATTACTCAAATGTACAAAGTTTCTGCTTTTATAGAGGTGATCAAACTTGCTCATGATCAATAAATCAAGTGCGTTTGATTGGCAGCACCTTACTGCTACGTAACCCTTTAATTCCTATGGAAGTACAAATTTCTTCACATACTTCTTCTGAATTTTGACTTTTTGTTGTTAAAGAAATAATGACACGGTGTAACATGTAATGTGTTATTGTTAACATGTTACCTACATTTAGAACTTGCTAAAGATCACATGATTTGTTTGAGTTTTAAACCTTACAGTTTTTCCAATGACACAGGCTTGTGTCTATTAATTGTTAAAAGAAAGTTTCACATGGCATTTTGGAAGCCATGGTGGTGGATGTATGACTTGTATCTAATAGACAGAGATCTAAACAGCTCTCTGAGGCCATACTTATGTGGTAACATCACATTGATGTCCAGCACCACTTTCTGATATGTTCTGTTTTGGAAGAATAGTCTTCTCCCTTTGACAACGATGAAATTGCTTACAGTATAAGTACAGCCCTTATACTCAAAGATTTTCCATGAAAAGTATTGAGAGTTTAGGCTACCAACAAACTTTTACTGATAACTATTTAAGTTGCACAGGGAGACTATGTGTTTTTTTTTTTTAATTCCTATTCAGGTTTGGTCTATATTCAAGAGGAAATGTCCTAGATGATTGTTTGGGAAACTGCGTTGGTTCCGTTGGTGATGGTTTTCACAGGACTCTTTTAGAAGGGCCTTGCATACCATTCCTCAAAATTCTGACTAGGGTTTGAATATTGAAAAATGTGCTATGAGCACATCTTGCTATAGCAATAAGAAAATCTAACTCCCAAAAATCTAGGGGTCTGTGAACCCAGAATTGTCATGGACAAGAGTGTAGTAGAGGTTGCCAATATAGGCTGGGGATGAGTTTGGCCCCAGGGTGGAGGATCCAGGAGTAACCCGAAAGAGAGTGCCATTAGGCTTGTAGAGGGTGGCCTTAGATAGTGGATCAGCCCAATAGTGCTCAGATGGCAGATAATGACCAATAAGGAGAGAAAGAGAAACTAAATCCAGGAGTAGAATAATGTCAAAATACTGACTAATGTTTGTGCATTACCTTGCACACAAGCAGAGTGCATTATTGTGACTGGTTTCTCTGTTCTATAACCATGTAGAATTGTTTATGTAGGAAATTTGTTTGCTAACTTTATAACATGTTTGTTTTACTCCTGCAAGCCTGGGTGCCCAGTGTTGTGATAACCCTTCTATACTTTTGATCCCAGTATACCAAGTTAACCCCCAAAGGTAAAAATATATATAAATAACTTTAACATGTTAGCGGGATTGCTGTTGGCCTGTTTGCATTAGAGGGTAGTTGCAGGATATTGAACCAGGATGCTAAGTAAAACTTTCTGTTTTTAATATGTTTTGTATACAGATATGTTATATATACAATATATAGTAAATATGAACACATATACTCAGACTACTATATTTTTTTTTACACTAATTAGATAAATCATTATCCTTTAGGATATAACAAATATGAGAGTTCCTACTTTAGTCTGATAAACAGACTGTGGTGGCAGGTTGTTTATCAATTGTGGATACATATCTTCTAAATCAGGATCTCTGGATCATTAGTAAATAAACAGTATGGTTTACAAGTAGCTGCAAAATATGTTGTTACAGATGAGTGTTTGAGGACATATTTTCTTCTTTGTTATAATTTTCTGCCTATCATCTACCAAGAGCTTAGCTATGTATTTCCACCAATGTTTTCCAGCTGTGCCCACCCATGCAGGGATAATAAAAACCAAGCAAACCCAGTAATATAAGGTGAAATGATGAATTTCACAAGAACCTTTTCTACTATGTTATGTTATGTGTGATTGGTGGAGCTTGAAAAGCGGACACAGTAAGGATACTAACAAAACACCTATGCAAAATGAGAAACCTGTGCGGATTTATGTCCATCTAGATCCAAAAAAACAAAAAGGGTAAATGAGGTAAACAGAAAATAAAACACTTAATGAGAACCCTTTGCGGATTTACGTCCATCTAGAGCCAAAAAAAACAAAAAGGATGAATTAAGTAAAGAGAAAATAAAACACTTAAAGTGTTAGGCGACGTGCTTCTGGCCAACTATGCCAAGCAGTGTTCTTCCGCAGTAGAGCTCGTCCTGCTTATTTCCTCCAGCAGTGGTGTTTACAGCAGCAGAGGAGATCTAGGAATTAGTTGACTGACCTCTGCTCTGTGGCTTGCAGCATCCTAGTTTCCTTTTAGCCTTGATTGATCTCTCGGCATCATCTGCACTAAGATGGTGAAGAGAGGGATTTGGAGCTGTGCTGCTTCTGATGAGCAAAGTTCCTGAGTTTAGAGTTCCTGATCTCAATTTCAAGCTGCTATTGGGACTCTCTGTTCTCAGTTACCAGTGCCTGTTGTAGCATTCAGCTAGTATGACTTGCTGCTGGTGTATGTTTCATTTGATTTACTGTTGCTGACCTTGCCTGTTCCCGACCTTTCAATTGTATGCTGCCTTGACCAACCTTTTGCCTGTGGCCTTGACTCTGCTTTGTGTTTCCTCTTGGATATGTCTGGTGGACTGATCGCTCCTGTATGAACTTGGCTGAGTATTCTGGATTGGCCTTTGTAAGAACCTTGTACTGTCTTATCTGTGGGCTCCTGGTCCTCTGCCAGCCTTTTCCTAAAACCATCCCTTGCACACTAAAGTTGTGAAGGCAAGACCAGTTCCCCAAGCCTGAGCAGGGGCTTGCTATGACTGCTATGACTGCTATGACGTTAGAATGGGGGAACTGGTGTCTAGAAAGTACTGGTGTTGGACCAGGGACTTACATAAAGTTAATCAGTTGTCATGTTACATGATTTAAGAGTATTCTGTGCCTTCCTTTCCAGAAAACAAGATTTTAAGTTTTAGGTTTTCCTGTGTGTCAATTTGTGCCAATCAGGCTGATTTTGAGATTTGACCTCATGCAGGCAGCAGTGGTATGTAGATGAATGTATGGAAATCATGAGCCATTTATTTATTTAAACATAGGCTTTAGGTATATATACACACATTTTTTCTGTCATAATACCAAAAAAATTGACATCCTGAGCTGGGCGTAACTTAGGCAAAGCATAAACTGACTGGGGTGGGCTAGATGAGTAGGTGGATTCTGATGGCAGCATAGAGTAGAGCGTAAAAGCATAAAGAACAAAGAAGGTTTCATTTTAGAAAAGACTGTAGAATCAGAAAGCCCCACCTGCCCAGCCCCAGTTTTGTCTTGATTTGCTTTTTATGTTATTATAAATTAAGTAACTTCTGTTGCTTTGCCTCTATGAGTGTGCTGGTAGATCCTTGACAGTGCCAAATAAGGTTAAATGTAAATGTAATTTTCTTTATGACCCTGTGGAATAATAAAAACAATTACAACTGGTATTTGGTAGTCATTGTAAAAATAAAAGTAAAATAAAATTTAAACTCCTACATTTGGGGCTACGTGTGCCAAGGATAACAGTATATGGGTTGAAGTATCCATCAAACTAGTAAAATCCATGACTAGTGGCTGGTTAGTTTGGTCACTGGGCTGTGGTAAAAAATCTCCCAAAAACATTCTCATTATTTAAAAAAATTGGGTAATATGGTAAAATACAGGGAGTTACAAACCTCTCTCCTCTTTCCTTTTACCTCAGTCTTGTCTAAGCCATGGGATTTTTAATTCCGAAAGCTTGTATTTTGTCCTGTTTAGTTTGACAATGAAATGTATCCCTTTTGGATGATGGTGATGGTAGCTATTCTATTTAAATATATCTAGCAGCCAATAATATACTAATACTAAAATAGTAACATTCAAGATGAATACTAGAACAATTCTTTGAAGTAAGAGGAAGTGTATTGATCAATACAGTCCATTAAAGTGGGAGTCCACATAGTCTAAGGTAATAATTGCATTGATTTATGCCTTTTTGGAGACCTGTTCAATGCTACCCATCACTCAGCCTTTGTTGTTTATTTGCTTTCGCTCCTTTGTTCCTCAGAAATGCCTCCTTCCCTAAAGCCAAGTTCAAGATCAACTATAAGCAAACTAGATAACATGCAATACATGTAAAAACATCAGGAAATGGGTAGAACATTTTCATATTGTAAAACAGCACCTTAAACAGATACGTGAGTAAACAGCTACATTTATATAGAGCTACATTTTAGACATGGATAATATGTAACAAAAACCTTGATTGTTTGGGAAAATGTTTAAAATCTGCTCTCTCTAAACCTTTACTTATTTTTGCCATTTTTTTTCTTACCATTCCTTGGGTTTGTTTTTTGTACAAAGTCTGTAAGCAGTTTTTGAATTTTACTCTTTTATGAGAATAAAGATTTTTGGCTTAAACTATTGCAATATATGATGTATAATATATTATAATATAAGTCCCTTGTATCCCCCCATTTCACAATAAAACAATAGCGTCAACTGTAAATTATTCTTAAATAAAACAAGAACATGCTTTAAAATGACATTAGTAAAAAAAAAAAAAATGGTGGTTGAAAAAATATATATCCATATTTGTAATGCCCTAATTTATTTTAAATAATAGGAAATCCAATTTGTTACAGTTGTTATTGAAATAAAAATGGAGATGAAAAGTCTCCTACTACTATAGGAAACTTCTACTCGGCTGACAAAAAAAAAACTTTTTTGTTTTTTGCTATTCTTTTCCACCACTAACAAAAAGGTTTTAGAGCTAGTTTAAAGACAACACATTTCCATGTAAGTTTTTACATATACCATGTCAGTTATTGTTCAGCCTATATGGGCACCACACAATGACATCTTGGGTATGAATCTGAGAAAATCTAGCAATTAGCAGCACTTGTTGGATATCCGGCCATCATTTAAATCAAACTTGTAGCAAAAGTTCCTTATCATGCTATGTTGGAACTTTTATTGAATTGTTGGGCAAGAGATTACTCCATGCCCAACTAATGTAGCTTTTACTGGCTTTGAAAAAAAGTCCCTGTTTTTTTTAAATGTCCCGAGTATAAACCAAGATTGGTTTTTGACAGTCATTCTCTTAAAGGTTTATACTTAATTAGATACAGTAATTCTATGCTACATTTGTATCCCTTAAATGTATATGTTTACATTTGTCCACACTGAACCTCCTATGTATCTGCCCAATTAGCCAGTAGTGATGGAAACACTTTTCAAAATTGGTATTAGGCACATCGATCTGTGCCATCTGCAAAACCATAAACAATACAATGAGGGTATTTCTAACTTTGTTTGTGTCACTGTTAAAAAGTTTCCCTCATGTCCTGTCTGGTTTGTGTCTTTAGTTTTCAGAGAAAATGAAGATAAACCTCTGTAATGGAGCCATACACAAGGCTACATAAATAGGAGATATATTTTACATCCATGATAAATCCACCAATGAGAAATAGTTTTGGCATATATCATACTTTTGTATCTGGTCTCTAATCAACCCTTTAAAATTTCCTACAACAAATATTAATAAACTTCAGGGTTTGTGTTTGCTAGGTGAATACTCCATTCTCCTTTTAAATACCAGTAGTACATTTTCTTTTCTGCAAGCCTTAGGCACCAAGCCAATCAGCAAAGGATCTTGTTGATGTAAGCCATCCGGTCTCTGTTCTTTATTTACATCAATTTTGTCTAATCACTTCTAAACCATATTAGTGCTGAGTTACAGTGGCGCATTTGAAATTGTGTCAATACCGTCCTTATATTGTACAAGAGCAACATGTTCCTTTTTGTATACAGAGCTAATGAAGACACTTAATAAGATTTTGTGTTCTCATTATTTAGTGGTCCTACGTGCTTAGGCCTAGTCTTTTTACTATTAATATGTTTAATGAACTTTTGTGGATTTGTCTTAGTCTCTTTAACAGCATGTCAACATTTTGAAGTTTAGCCAGCCTGATTTGCTCTTTATAGAAAAAAAGGACATTTTTGCAGGGATACCTTTTATTGACTAACTTCATATATTATTAGCTTTTAGGAAAGTTAAAATTCTCTACTTCAGGCAAATATGACAATGTTATATTTCTTTTTCCACTTATTCTTGTATTCTTACTAACTCTTAAAAAATAAAATAATGTCTTAAGATTTATATTTTTTCTTTTTTCCAAAAGCAAAAGTAAACCACATGGCTCATAGGAGTAAACTGTGTTATGTGTTTACATAAATTTCATTTAAAAAAATATCCATTTATGTTTTAAATCTTTTGCTGACAATATTGCCTTACAGTTATTTGTGGTTGAAACATTAGCCTTAGCAATGACTTTACTTAAAATGAAAATGCTTTCTATTATATTTAGCATATACTTGCTCTTTTTTAAAACTCTTAGGCTTAAAAAAATCATTTCATGGTCACATTTACCCCAAGTCAGCTCTACATTGCTTGACATACACAGATCCAAAAACAACATTTGTATTTGGAGCAATTCATTCCATTATTAAATCAGATTGTAATACACAATAACAATGGTACTTTGTAATATTATATAAGATTTACAGTAGACAGTTTAGGTATATTTGAGAACATTTTTTTTACCTTAACATTAACATTATTACCACTTTTTTGGTTTTGAAAAAAAAATATATATATATATTCTGATTTTCATGGAAATTATCAAGAAAAGACACTGTCAGGTTTCTCTGTTTGTACTTACCAACCAATTTCCAGCAATTTGTTTACATTGAGAACACATACTAGGCTATTTTTAAAGTGAACCAGCTATAAGAGATAATGCTAAGTTATTGTTTTTAAGTTGCCAACAAAAAATTATATTTTATATTAAATGAATATTTATTATTTATACAATATATATATATATATATATATATATATATATATTTTATGTTGAGGAATATAATCAAAGGGGGCATCAGATACACTTTGTAACAGAAATAAAACAATGTTCAACAAGGTCACAGTTTTTGGACATAATCTTATAGAGGCCATTTTTAAATGTTTACCCAACATTCTCATGGCTTTCACATAGGAATAAACCCAACTAAAAAAATAATCTCATATGTACAGATGTGGCAGGTACAATAGATCAACCCCTTTAAAAGTTCCAGAGGGCAGGGTCTTTAATATTTACTGGATCTCCATAACAACGTAATTAATGTAGATGAACAGAGCTGAACTAAGGAAATGTTCTACTTGACTCTATGATCAAATATACATAAAACAAATACTTTTTAACATAACCTCTCAGATTGTAGTGTGAAGCACCATGAGATATGTCCCAGATATGATTGGCCAGCAACACTTAAAAAGTTTTGTCTAAAACCCTCTAAGAATGTTCCACATGAGCCCCATGCACCGCCATGCTATGTACAATAGATTCAAATAAACCTTACCAGCACTCTTCTTTTTCAGATTTAGAAGCCCCATGAACCCATTCCTAGCCTAGTTATTATGAAGGCATATTTAGGCTCGCTTCTTGCCCAAACTACATCCTGGCAGAAAATGACTGACTCTTCCCCAAGCCTGGCAAAATTGGCCATGGTTCCAGATATTTTGAGTCCACCCTATACCACTCTAACTTTATTATCATAAACCAACACTTCAGGTTCTGCTAAATAATGAGTTGTCTTTAGTAACTCTAGATGAGTTGAGTTGATTAGATGATTAAAGCTTAACTCTACCTTAACTTAGATCTATTTTAATACTCAACTCAGTATAGATGTAGATTTTTGTTTATGGTACTCTAATATTATATTATGATTGAAACACAGGTTGTGATCAAAGAGCAAAGTGATTCTAAGAGACTTATACAGCATACAAGTGAATAATAAACAATACATTATACAATAATAAATAATGCTTAACTCTCTACAGTATATAATATTAACACTTATATGGTAAAGTTAAAGAACATTGCACTCCTGATTGGAACCACTGATGGCCAAAACAAATATCAAAATATTTATCTATTTTTATTTTCCTCTTAATGATGTATTCTTGTATAATTTGTTCAATATGTTAAAAAACGGAATAAACATGCACTGATACCTAATAGTAAGGTAAATTGCATAATATGGTTAATAAAATGTATAACAACAATTTCCTCCTGTTATATTTTACCGTTTTTATTTTTGTTTGACACCTAACTTTCCTGAGCTTTAATTACAGATTTGCAAGCACTGTGCTGCTTTATACCTGCGGTTATATCACTTGTTAATAAGTAAAGTCTTCTGTGTTATCGGTTCAATGTTACCTTAGTAGTAGTTTTTCCAGAATCATCATTGCTGCATTTCCAAAGGATCCCACTGCTTTTCATCTTTCAAAATAACATTATCCATTTGTCCACCAAACCAGCAATGTTAAAATGAACTGCAGAAAACAAACTGGCTGTATTTATTAATAGGACATTTTATCATCGCTACAAAAGAAAATAAGGTAATTCTCTTGCCACATTGTTTGAGTGTTCTCAAACATAAAAAAGTAATTCTTAAGCCATTTAAATATCGTGAGGCACAGCATCCCAAGTTTACCTAAGTATTCTCAGTAGGTTCATACGTTGCCCGTGAAGGAGAAGTCGTGTCGTTGCACATTAAACTCTATAGTGGCTAAAAGGAGGTAAGGTAAATCACAGTGAGTAATTTTAATCAGGTATTACACTAATATGTGCATATATTTAGTAATATTTATACTGAAAGCCAATTCATTACCAGATTTGCTGTAATCAGAAATGTGTCTGTGGTACCTTGGATTCAGAGTTATCAAGTGATACCAAATTTAGGTCAGAACCTGGTCTGACCTAAACAAAATCTAAAATTAGTATTGTACTTTTGAAAGCAACTATCAGACATTTACAAATTATAGATTCATTATGATTAAAGATCTATGACCACAATATATATATACATTTTTATGCAGATAGCACACAAAAGTAAAAAGGATAACATGTTTATTTATAATAATATGATCTTCCAGTTGTAGAAGTTGCAAGGGTCTGTACACAGGTTCTAGGTTTTTATCCTAAATTAAAATCTAAGGCATGTGCACGTGTCCTTTGATGTCAGTAAGAATTTTCGATGATCTGCCATGTTAAATTACAACCAACCAATAATTAATAACAATACAGCAGGGCAAGACAGAATGGTTTCTGTACAGCCATCGCTCATAAACTATCACCTGAAAAAAATATAAAGGATTGTTTTGGGCAAGAGTAATTGCATATGTGTACTTAGATTAAGTTGCAGAAGAGTAATACTTATGGTATAGTACGTGAAACAAAGAGATACACAACACTATGAGCTTAATTTATTAAAGCTCTCCAAGACTGGAGTGGACTAATATGGCAGAACCTGTGTGATCCAGCAAACCTGGACTTGATTTCACAAGCTGGCCAATGATGTAAATCCTGGGCCACCAATTATCTAATATTTAGTAATGATTAGAAGGCTCATTTCTTAATAGAAACAATAAAGAACCTGGACATCACATGTTGTTGAATGAATAGACACTTGACTGACTTTCACATCACAATCTAAAATCGTAAAAAAAGATTTCTACCCTATTTTTGCTACAAGAATCAACCACATTTTATAATACTTTATATGTTTTACATACATTATTTTATGGGCACACTGACAAAAATATTTATACGGCAGTTTATTTTTGTGAACCCTCAATGACACTCGGTCTAAAATGACTTTATTAGCTCATTGCTCATGATGATGGTGACAAGCGCCATTGCTTTGGCTTAGACATTTCATCTCCAATGTATTTTCCAAGAAAAACAAATTGTATACTACATATACTGGACAATATTCTTACATGTATGACACATATATTATGTTCCCTTCAGGAGAACAGATACTAGGATGTTCTTTATGTGGGGGAGAACATATAGATACCATTCAACTCCATATTTGATATTGTAAGCATGTAACTATATGTTATGTTAAAGATGCTTTGATATGATGAAACTCTGTTCCTATTTTCTCTTCTTTTTTTCTTTTGTTGACAAAGGTATATCCTACATATCTGTTTAAACATAAATCTCAATTTTCTCCTAATGAAGCGGATGTGGAGGTCTGAACAACATGTCAAGTGATAATCAAGGTAATGTTTTATAGAAAAAAAATGTTGCTTTGGTTTTTGTTATTGATTTTGTATAGTAATTGTTTTGGGAATTTAAATGAATTGTTGGTTTGATCTAATGCCTAATAAGTCCCATTTTTTCAATCCATCATTGTAAATTCATATATGACCATTATGTTTATGATAGTTATTCATAATAGAGTCTGCTGAATTTTACCAATCCCTTCTGAAAAGAGTATAATATGCATGGCTTAGATTTCCATGTTTCATTTTTTTTCCTTTTACCGGTGCTTTATTTATGGTATTCTATACAAAGTTCATGTTGTGTTAGGTTATTTGAGTTGATTTATAATGTTAGTCTGGTTTTGATTTGCTTCAAAAACCTTGATGTATTGCATTCTTCATGCTTGTCTATTTCTGAAATCTTAATAGCAGAAAGTGTGGTATTGTGTAAACCGCTGATAAAAGCAGGAATAACTGGAATGAAAGTGATAACCTTTATTGTCTAACACAAAAGATTTCCAGTTACAAGATGTACTAAGCAGAAGGAATGAGTTAGTCTATTCAGCAATATTCCACATTCTGTTCTTTTTAGTGTTTTTGAACTAGTAAACTATATTGTGGAAGTCAAAAAACATAATCAAATCAGGTTTTTTTAAAGCTTCATGCATTAAATTGTGACTTTGATTAATGTGAAGATGCCTATGAATAGTATACATATTTTCATCTCTTCTTCCCTGCCCATTTTCCTATTTCATATATAAATGTATTTTAAATGGCCACCACTAGCACCTATGAACATGCTTATTAGTGTGCATAAATGATTATTAAAATCTTGTTTCCAGTACTGGACTATAAATGACAGCTGCAGTCATGCTGAAGAGTTACTTTTATTCCTAGCTGTTGATTGCTGTCTCTAGATCACTAGACAGTTATCAACTAACAAAGCAGCTCTTACACGGGTTTGACAGAAATTCTGCTTGTTTGTACTAACCCTTTTGATGAAACAGAAAGAGTCAGTGTGCTATTTAATGTTTTTGGAGATACTACAATATTTTACAATTCTTCTTTAGTGACTATAATTTATCTGATAATAGACATAAAATACCTGTAAGGATAAAATTATTGAAGCTGATCTCCATCAAGTAAAAAATATATATTTTTTATTCTACCCAACCAATGTAACTAATCTTTTTTTTTTATGAAATTTACCTGATTTACCTCTCTAATCACAGGGTCCTCAAGACTTGGGGCAGAGAGAAGAATGGTCAGCTGAGCCAGAAAATGCAACAGTGAGCAGCCTATGACCACCAGTAACCACTGATTAAATAGATGAATTGTGTGACAATAGCATCAGGGTGAGGAGGTGGATATCAACAGGCCCCCTAATTACAGAGATTTCCAGATTCCAAATAATCACCCTAACAGGTATTATGTTGTGGGGATAAGGCCCTCTTCCACAATGATAGCCCTTGCCATTGTTGGGGGTAGATGGAAGTCTGTTTTTTGCCGAAAAGGAAGGGGACTTCATGCTTGCCCTCTTCTCTCTTTGGCAGACCAGATTCCAGAGGATCTTTTACGGATAGGAGAGGGGGCAGGGATATGGAGGTCCCATAAAATAATCTGGCTATCCAACTATCTAACACATTTCATCAGCAATGCTAGAAGTAGATTTAGAGAGAATTGGCTCTATGTAGTGTTGGTCGAATTTCCCTCTGTCGTTGACTTCTTTGAGATTTATGTTCTGCCACAAATTAACCAGAACATTGTGTCAACTCAGATGGACTATCAGCAAACCAGAGACAAATTTCAACCAGTACTTGCCTGGAATTCAGTTATAAAAGAAATAAAAACATGGTTCCTAACAGCACAGTAGTCAGATTGTATCAGATTTTTAAATCTGTGCTTTTCTTATCTTTGTACATAAATTCATTTATAGCTTTTAAATATTGAACATTCAAGTCGAAAGAGGAAAAGAAAGGTTTTGGGCTCACAAATGGTTTTGAGAAGCAAAATTGTTGTATTTGAACACAGTTAGTAAAGCAAACAAGTACAGACATACGTATTTTCTAGCAATACAATAAAGGTGATGAAGGAGACCGTGCTTAAAGTGTATTGAATCCAATGCGTTTCGCCACAAATGGGCTTCCTCAGGGATATGATAATAAGCAGTTCAATTCTCACAGGCAGCCAAAATGGCCAATTTTCTATACAAGTGCATTCCTGGCAATTGCCTAAAAAAAAAAAAACATAAAACCTAATTTTGGTAATTTGCTGAATGATAAAAAGAAGGTCTTTGCTGGTGGAGCACATTTTAGTTCTGATTCAAGCATACCTGCAATAAGAACATTTTAAACTGTTTTGCCAAGTTTTTTTCCCACAAAATAAAAAGTTGCATAATAATTTTGATTTGGGTGGATTTGATGTAGTTAATTGTTATTGGTCCAGGTTAATTGTTATTGGTCCATGGATAATAGCATTTCTATGATGTTCAGGACATCACCATCTTATACACATTGTAAACTGTGTTTGTCAAATCCTATTTTGCATCCTTTCAGGCTTAGCTCTGTCATTCCCTCTTTAACACTAAAGCTTGACTAATGACAGTGTAAGTATTGCCAAAAGACTGATTTAACCCCTGTGGCTCTCCCAAGATTTCATTTTCAGATGCATTTCTCCAATCATGTTTAATGTATGATTATAGCTTTCTGTAAGCCAGCTTGTGTGGGAACAAAATTACAGCCAGCAGTACAATTATACATGAAATTCATGCTGACACCTAAAGCAAAAGACATTCTGAGAAGTTATATATCTGTAATTGTACAGGGAGTAGGAAGAGCATACAGAACTTCTGTGTGTTATTCAAGTACATGATTTTTGACCTTATAGACAAATAGAGTCTTCTTGGATCCACATAATGATAACAAAATGGATGTTCTACGCATACATACAGACATTTATCTAGATTTTACTTTACTTTTACATTTTTAAAGCATAAGCGTGATTTACATCTCAGGAGACTATAGGCACATACGCACACTAACCATAGTGCCCTAAACTCAGCTCTAACACAATAAAATATAAAAAAAAATGATGAAAAATAATAAAATAAATACTGCCTCACAGGGTTTTTTTTTGGTGTTATTGCCATTGCCAGCAGAAAGGTTAAGAGGTGCCAGTGGTTGCAGAGACAATTGCCAAGCACCCCCCTTCCTCACTGTTTTCCCGCAACCAGGAAGGGACAGATTTAGCAATATAATGTTCCTGGCTTTGTAGACATGTGTTTGCTAGGCAGCATACCAGAAACACGTGCACTGGATATTGGAGCTGCTCCACTGGCTATATGCCACCCAGCCTGTCCTTTCCCACTTGGGGGAAGAAAACTGAACGTAGAGGAAGGGGGGTGCTTGACAGCCGCCACTGCAGCCACTCGCACCTCCGGACACATGCCTACAATTTCCAGTGGCAAATCCAGTCTTGTTAGTGCAATCCAGTATTTATTTGTAATACTATAATTATAATAATGTGTAATAGACAAACAGGAAAATTAAACATGTCACACTGTTACACTTTTAAATTTTAGTTACACAAGAATAAAATGCTAACATACACAATCTACCAAAATTTACCTAAACATTCATTTTAAAGGCAATAACTGTACTATTCTGTACACACTTAGATGCTGTAATAAATTATTTTTTAATTCACTGAGTGCAGAAAAAAAAATCCTAGGGGAAATGTGTATTACAACTAAAAGAAAATGCTAATTAGAAGCTCCCTAGCAGTAATTGTCAGTGGCTATTTTGTCCCATGAGGTAAATAGGCAGCACTTTAATATAATAAATTCATAGGAAAACAAAATTAATTGACTCTCCAGGCTGATCATAGTTTCTGCTCTTAAATTCGAGCGATTACCCACAATTACTGTAAAGTATCAGGTTAAATGTATGTTTCCATAGCATACTGGTGGAAAGAATGTTACACAGCAGTATGATTACTAAATATAATGGCTTCCACATTCTTCATTTTATTTAGTAGACCAGAACATTACAGGTTTACAGGGATAAAAAAAAGAGCTTTATCACAAAAAAGCATTTCTTGCTAGTCTTGTTGAATATTAATTTTGCATTGTTAATTCTAATAGTGGGACTAATTTATTAAAGCTCTCCAAGGCTGGAGAAAATACACTTTCATCAGTGAAGCTGAGTGATCCAGCAAACCTGGAATAGATCTGGCCTAGGATTGAAAACATTTGCTAAAAAATAGAAAATGGCTTTTAAGAAATCCATTCCAGGTTTTCTGGATCACCCAGCCTTACTAATGAAAGTGTATCCTCTCTAGTCTTGGAGAGCTTTAATAAATCAGGCCCAGTGAATCATGATTTTGACATCCTGTCCCCTTAATTATAACTTGGGAATATTACCATAACATAGACGTCATGAGGGTTGTGAGCATCATGAGTTATGATCATAAACCATGTTTACCAATAAAGAATGTCTAAAAAAACATAAACAAAACTAAGGGTTAAATAGTGAAAGCAAACCTCCCAATTAAAAAACAACCTAAACCTCTTGTACCACTATGTACCACAGCTATGTTTTCTGCCTCTGCCCCTGGAATATTAGTCATTTTTAATTCAAGTGTGACAGTAAAATTAAATATAGTAATATGCAGTAGTATAACAATAGTCAAAGTATCCAATCATGCTGCTCTGGAGCCTGGGGAGGGAAAAAGTACAATTAGCCATGTTTTTGGGAAAACAAGGGCAATGAAAAAAGGGTTTATGGCTAAAGAGCATTAATCTGGTATAATTATATTTTCATGGGGTTTGGATGTTGGAACTATACACAAGTTCCTGAACGTAATATTCGCAACCGTGTTTGTATTCTAAAGTTTTATACCTAATGCGTTTTGCCTTAGTAGGCTTCTTTAGGAGTAGTACTTTGGTACATGTTTTTATGATGATTTTTCTCAGGGGTTTAAAAAATTGTGCAGGGTAAACTTACTCAGCTGTGCAAATATTTATGATAAATAGGATTCTCGTGTTAATTTTTGAAATTTTATTCCAGTTCAATAGTTCTCTGGTTCCCCCAAGAGAGGTTTCATCTAAGTGATAGGTCATGGAATTAGTAAGGTGGGAAGGTGGATATTCACTCCAACCCTTGTGAGCAAGTCTGCCTGCACACATGAACCATAAGAGAAAGCAGCCCCCTTCCTTCCCATGCCCCCCTATAATCTAGCTGGCCAGACAAGTAGGCCATGAGTGTGTAGAACATCCCATCCCAGCCATACCAGCCCCCCTTAAGCCTGGGTGGCCGGACAAGTAAAGGAAAAAATATGTTCCCCTACAGGTCATATCAGATTTCTGCCTGGGCCCAATGGTGGAAAGGCCCGTGGTTGTGGAACAGCCATCATCATAAGGGTCATTTTCCTAGGATAAAAAAGCAAGTATAACTGACAGAGTTTCTCATAAAGTTTTCATTATCGATGGTAGGGCAATGGTCAGTCTGTCTGCCCCTACTATAAATGTCGGAAATGGAATAGTGTAGATGTGCCTTTAAAATACAAATAACAATACACTAAAATTCATATATACATAAATACAAAATAACCTTACACAGTCAATTGACAGTTGTGGAAATTCAATTTATTTGCACTAAAAGGGACATTTCCATATATAAAGAGTCCTAGAAAATCAAAAATTTTAAACAGTAGTTACTGGTATTCTGTAAAAAATACAGCAGAAATATTTTACTGCTGTTACTTTGATAATCAGTAGTAAATAACTTGACAAGGATAACACCTAAAAAAAACTTTTGCCTTTAGTTATACTTTGAGGAGGACCAAAACTGTAGAATTTGTGCCTAAAAAATAAAGGACAAAGAACCAATTGCCCATGGCCTCCCTGTGCAGTGGTTGATCATTTCCCCATTACTGACTTACCCTCCCTAGTGCCATAGTGTGCGGCTGTGTGGCATGTCTGAGCAAAACTTTGCCCAAGCCGAATAATGACTGATGGGATAACAAACAAATAGTGGCAGAAAAGGTGGGAGAAATGCAGATTCAAAGAGAATATGAAACATGTGCAGGGAGAACTTTGCATTGTAAGCCCTCAGGTACAGTTTTCTCTCCAGCAAGAAGAAAAATAAGGAGCACAATAGTTGCCTTACCAAAACCTACCCTGGTAAGACTAGCACTTAGAAGTAAAAGTGTGTTAGATTTTCTTATTCTAGATATACAGCAATGAGGCTACAGAACAGAAGTGCTTAGCACAGGACGTATGCATCTACTTTCATGAGAAATTTAGGACAAAAGATACCTTTTAGGGTACTGTTTAGGCAAAATTACCTTTTACAGATATTATTTACAACATAAAAAAAGTTTACTTTTGAGATTAGGTCTACTTTAAAATGGCCACCCATTAAAACTGCCGGGAAAGAGAGTTATTCGTTCAAAATCATTTTGTGGTATTTGAAATTGTCTGGAAGATGCTTTTAGTGGTGAGAAGTCAAACAGTGCACTTTGAAAGCAATGCATATTGATGTCAATATTTAGAAATGACTATACAGAAGTAAATATCTAAAAGACTACAAATGCATTTGTGGTCTCTTTGATTTTAGTGGTCTGATGAGTTAAACTGTGCATTATTAAGAGTTAGGAGTAAGTTGGTTTGATGCCTGCTATATTGAAGCTGTTTTTTTGTTCTTTCTTTATAGTTTGTCTTTAACAATGTTTGTTATCCCAGGATTGAAACTTAATTAACTCCTGAATTATAACATCACTAAGAATAGGCTGGTACTTTTACAAAGAAAGTTTTGAAAGAAACAGCTACCCTTTTTTGTGCATCAAAGTGCATTATGAAAGAGAACCCCGTTTAAATGATTTGACTAGCCACATACCAGATTAGCCGCAAAAGTAGACATGCGGCATTTGTTTACAGCGTACTACAACACAGGGTAATGGTTTGCTCTGTGTTGTGGTGCACTCCAATGCATGTGGACCAAAGATGGGTTGGTTTACTGCACTGGGGTGCCATTGAAAATAAGCATCACTGCTGCATGGTGTGTTTCAGTAATGCGTGTGGATATGTACAGATAAGTTTAAGTTGACTCTTGCTCTACCAAATTCAGTAGAAATAATATTGTTGTATGTGACAGCATAATATTATAAGTTCAGAAGAATTGCACTCCATCTGTTCCCTGTTTTGCTGTTTTGCATAAAGGTTTCTAGATCAAGCAAAACAGAATTCATTACGTATCATTACCATTATTATTATTCATTATCTTCAGTAGCCTTATTCTTGTGAGGGCTGCAAGATCAGAAGGCCAAATAAGAATTACGTTTTCCTGGCCATGTAGTCAAGCTCTTTCAGTAATTCCACAAAATCTGCATGTAAGTGAGAAATATTAAGGGTTCTATTTATAAAGCAGTGAATCTAATGTAAAATACACATTTTCTGGTGGAGAATCAATCACTGCCATTAAAAAATACCTGCACATGGAACATTCTCCACCAGAGAATGTGTGCTGCACGTTATATTCACTTTAAATGGACCCCAACATGTTTTGGGTCATGTCTGTGACCCCTTCAAAATGGGCCCTTGAAAAAACAAAAATGTATAGCATTGCCAAAAATCCTCTTTTTCCAGAAAAGCAATGGTTCTAAACTAAGACATGTTTTGTTTTTGTTAGTAGGAATGCAATTTCATTTACATCACATTCATGTAGTAATGGTTTGCCCCTCTACACTTGCTGTGATATGGCTGAAAAGATGTGCCCATCTTTTTTAAAAAAGGCAAGGTGGATGTGTTTCCTAATGACCTGCAAAGAATGATGTACAATGAACTGATGTTTTTACTGCAGAGGCAGTCAAGCTGTCTTTCGTCTTCAGTGAACTGTGACTGATAGACAGTCTGGTTGTCACACTGTTCAGAAATCACAGAAATCAGCTAATGTCCAAGGCTTTAAGATTATTAATCTGACAGGGCTAACAAATGTTAAGCACCACAATGTACTTGTGCTTGTTTTGTTGCTGCTTTCTTGACCTTAGTTTTGACTTGGGCAAAAATAGAGGTCACATGCACTGCCTTGGTCTAGAATCTAACAGAGTTTAAAAGTTAACAGATATCTAGGGCATTTGTTATGCAAATAATTTTATAGACAAAAGGCCCAAAAATTAGGAACAAGGCATAGTCAGCAGGATGCTCAGTGGGGTGATTGTGGGTTTGGTTAAATTCCGGTTGTGGTTCAACTGGGTCCTACATTCTGAAAGTAAACAAATAAAAGACCCCAACATTTTGGTGTACTAAGATAACTAAGCATGCAGGGCAAGGGACATTATTCTGTACTGCTCAGGATTTTGAATTAATATGTTTTAACTTCTCTTCTCCTAGCAGCCCCATTCCAGTTCCTAATTATGTCATTATTTCCAGAACGTGGAGCTCATTTTCATTGCCTTGTTATTTCATTACCCCCAGCCTGGCCCCATGTGATCTTACTGAGTAGTGAGAACCCCCAGAATTGTGAGCCCATGGTTATCCCCCAAAAGATGGGACAACATTAATTTTCTAAATATACCAATGTGCAGGAAAAGAACCATTGTTAGATAAATATTCTGAATGGACAGTCCCTTGTTATCTGAATAAGTAGTTTACTCCACCCTATCACTCATGCCGGGTGAAGTCTTAGACACAGACACAGTTTGAAATTTGGAACATCACAGGCTCCACAATGGACCCAATCTAATAGCTGGATCAGTGCCGGGCTGCGTCCTGCACCTATTAGTCCTAGGTTAGTTGTCATCCCCTTTACTCTCCTTAATCTTGAATTTCAGCATCAGAAATTTTGTAGCTCTGAGGCCACAAGAGCAACACTGGAAGGATCAACCGTTATACCATGGGAACCAAGTGGAGATTCAAAATATCAGATTTAGAGTATGATAAGAAAGTTTGGTATTTTGCCTGGGGTTGCACTTTAAAAACCAATCATGAGATAAATGCACACAAATATATAAAAGTACAGGAAGGGATACAATGCATCAATTTAGAACTATATTAATTCAACACAGCAATCACAATCTTTCATCACATATTGTGTGAAGCAGCTTTCATAGACCAGCTGTGACCTTTGTTTGTCGAAAGGATTTCTTTTCTTGTAAAGATCAGAAATATCATTATGCACTTGACTGACCATCCACTAGGTAAAGCTCATTTAGATTTAGCCTGATAGATTATAAATCATTCAACTAAATTGAAAATTAACGATGCAGTAAGGAAATCAACACAAGGAAAAATTATTCAATTAATCGAACAAAAAATATTTGAATATGTGCACCATCTTAACATCTATAATTGCCTATAGAGCCATTACTGATATTCACTATAAGAATTAGAAAATGTGCCGAGGCTGAGCAGACATATTCATTAGATACAAAGTGTCAAGTTCAAAGGAAAAACATAGCAATATCTGATGCTTGGAGTAGATGCAGACATTTGTTGCACTCAGAAAGCCATAGTGGCTGCTTAAATTAGTTATATATTTTTTTTTCATTTCAGCACTGTAAAAAGAAGCTAACATGCTGCCATCATATTGGCTGGTGGTAGAGGACTATCATGACATGATGTCATGATGCAGTACATAGATTACAGAATCCAGAGAGAGGTAGGAACATGTAGAAGCAAAAAATCTAAATTTGCCAACATTCAACATGATTTTTGCAGTTTCAACAGTAAAAAAAAGTCTTGAAATTGTATGCAAGAATGCAAAAGCAAATTAAATTTACAATTTATATAAAATTGTAAATTTTGGTGCCAAATACCTTTTTCACTGGTAGGCCATGCTTATATTATTAAAATGATTTGGCTTTTATATTTGATTTATTTGCTTCAAAAAACAATGTGGATTCCAAAATATTTGTTCTATTTTGTTTTTATATAATCAAAAGTTTGTTTAGAACATAAATTTGGAAAAAACAGGCTCTTATAAGGTTGAAGATAATACAGATGCCATTGAAAAAGGGGGGATTGGCCAACCCATGTCCGTATTTATTGGCATCTCAACTTCCATTATTTTTAAGGTGGTATAAAGAAGGTTCCAGTACCCAGCCACTGGATCTTGGAGAAACCATACATGGAAACTGTATGGACATATTTGTGTCATGGTGCCACAGGGCAGGATGGTGGAGCAGCTGCCCAGTCTTCACCAGAGCCTCTAGGGGTGAGGATGTTACACTGCGGGCATCCAAAGTCAATTGTCCTTTAAATGTGAAATTTGCACTTTTGCTCAGAAAAACATATTTTATTGAATAGTATGAGGAAATGAAATGACTGAAATGCCATAAAGATGTATGTGTTGAATATGTGTTTCTTTATTTTTTAATTTATTAAAAAAATGGTGTAAGGACCCCCACCCCATTATTAAAACCAGGCCTTTATTCAGGCATGATGCTTGGTTGGTTAGGAAAAGAAGGGCAGCCAGTGAACTACCCCTTCCTCCTGCTTTTACCAGGCTTCATGCTACCTTACCAATTGGAAGGGAGGTGGCCATGATCTTTTATCTGGGAGTACAAGCATTTCTATCGAGTGTTGCAACTAGTGCAAAATACCCCCTGTTTCCAGGCATGGGTATCATATGACCTTCTAAAATAATTGTGGCCATAAATTGGCTCCTAGAACTGTCACATAATGGAGTGGGTTATCACCCTGATCCCTTTGCATTTCAACACCACCTAATACTGGTTATTTTGGTGGTGGATACAACAGAAGAAGCCGCAGAGCAGAATCACAGTTGGCTTCTGGGTGGCTTTTTACAAGTCGCCCTAAATGTCCTGAATAGCCAAAGTGTCTGTGTAAAGTCATCTATAAAAAAGAATGTCTCAAAATGTTATTACCCTGTCTAAGGTCCTTTATGTTTTTAAAATGGCCCTGCATGAACTGTCAGTAAACCAGGTCCATTCACAAACACATAAGAACAGGGAAGAACATGCAAAGTGCTTAGAAAATAGTCTAGTTTGTCAAAGTTAAAACTTTCTTAAGAAGTAATATTTTATGTTTCCTTTGTAGTGGCAGATAGGGGCAGTGTTAAAGTTCATCAAAAGTAAGCATAAACTCCTGGTAAAGTCTGATAAAATGCTCACTTTAAGTGCTAATTAAGCCTGAGTTTACATGGAATAGCTGGAGAGCAACAATATCTTCCCTGGTTTCCCACAAGCTGCTCTGTGTGAATTCATGGTAAGTTTTCACAGAATTTACTAAACCTTACAAAAAGTTTAGATGAGTTCTGAATCACATATTCCTATACTAATTAATTCAAACTTTTGAATTGAAACTAATAAATCATGCTGTGAAAACACAGACAGTTTTAATGTCTGCTTTCTTTTACAAATTTGTTAAATGTTAAATTTCTAAAATGATGTGGTTATGAGGTGCATACATGCTCTCTTGCTGATATTTGTTATCAAGCATGCATACAAGCATGGGTGTGAGCTGCTGAACTTTACCACTCCATATAAGGGCTTGTGGGATCAGAGGAGATAAGGTTGTCAGACATAAGCAGTGGTTAAACGCGTTCTGGTAGTATTAATCAAACTTTATTTATATTTATCAAACTTTCAATTTTACTAAATTTATATAATGCAAGTAATATGTATTTTTTGACCAAGGTCCAAGTAAAAGAAAAAATTTAAAGTGTTTCCATGTTTTGAAAGCATATACAGGTAGTCCCCGAGTTAGGGACATCCAACACATACACGACTCTCAGATACAAACAGGGATTCCCTGCTCACTCATGTGCAGGACAGAGGCTTGATTTGAAGGGTGGGTTTGCATGACTTGCAGAAGAAGTCTTTTTCTTAACACAGTTGAGGTTGTGGGTGATCCTAAGAGCTGAGCGGATCTGTAATATCTTGCAACTCTTTAATGACCAAGACAAACTCTGTAGTTGTTTCTTTTTGCATAACTCTGTAGTTGTTTCTTTTTGCATATCAAAGCACAGCTTGCTCCAGAAGTTAGTTAATAAATGTCTAGGCTCCATAAAGATTTTTTTTTTGCTTTGTTTGTCATTAAATCACAGTGATAATTTTATACAGTAACTGACACCACGCTGCCTAATATGTTGAGAAAAACATCTGTCCTGATTGCATTTTTTTTAAATAATGTACAAAATCAACTTAAGAACAAACCTACAGCCCCCATCTCGTAGGTAACCCGGGACTACCTGTATAAAGGACACAAAGGGCCTGATTTATTAAAGCTCTGGAGACTAGAGAAGTAGACTATCATAGTGGAACATGGGTGATCCAGCAAACCTAAAATGAACTTAGTCCAGGACTGAAGACAACTAATAGCAAATAATTTGACAACTAATTTTAGGAAATCCATTCAAGATTTGCTTGATCACCCAGGATCTCCTATGATTGACCTGGTCTCATGGGAAGTGGGTTAACTGATGCTGGCCATTAGATTAAAGATGTCTAACTGTTGTTTAAAGCAGTAGTGGCTAACCTTTTCGGACCAGTGGACCACTAAATTTACCAGCTCCAGACTGCACATGTGCGGGGAGATGGATGTCATGCAAAGGGGAAGAAACCTCCCCTTTACTGGCGTCATGATGCTAAAATCCGCAAGTTTAGACCTGAGATGGGAGAGTGGGCGAGTTGTGTCCAGAGACTTGTGTCCCAACTTTTGCCCCAACTTTTCTGAGCTTGCCTATGTGATTGAGTATTCTTTACAAAGTAAATTTTCACCACATTTAAGACCTGGAGTGGATGGTTGTAGCATTATGTCATGAACTTAACAGTTGTCCCAACTGCTCCTATTCAAAAAGCTGTTGAAAGGAATTTTTGTGCATAAATTTATAGGCAGTTGTGGTGTCACTGTTGTCTGCTCATTTGCAGACGAAGAGCACACAAATGCGTGCAAATTCATTTACCTTTTGTGCAGTTTGCTGCTCTTGGACACACAGCAGCAGTTTGTTATGCTCCTGGGCATGGCTAACCATGCAGTTTTCCACTGTAAGTATAAAAAGGGTCTTACTAACTTAAGTGAGTACTCCTAATTTATATTAATGTGCAGTCAGAGCCCAGACCACAATGTAACTGTGAATATTTGTCAAGACATCATCAAGACAAAAAAAATATATTGCTGGTTGTTAACTAAAACCAGCAATGAAATTGTTTTGCTTTGATGGTAGCACTAAATTGTATTAAATCTGAGTTGTTGTTTAGCTATCCTACAATACAAAACATGTAAGACTGAACAAAAAAAATAAAATGAAGACACACAGCACTACATAAGACTGAAATAACATGCTGTGCTGCAGAAATGGTATTTACAAGAGAAGTAAATGTATGTGACTACAGAAAGTGTGCAAATAACAATGCAATCACTGTAGGGCAGAACACATGCTGAGACGTCTTATAATAAAAGTGATACAGCTTACTGGGCCTGATGAGGAGTTCCTTTATCATTGTATGATTTTAGCCAATGTTTTTTTAGTACTGTCCATGGGTCATCAACATTCTCCCCTACAGAGAATAGTTTCTAGATTTCTTTAAAACACAACAAATGTGGTGAGCCATTTAAAAATACCCAACCTGCGGTAGCAATTTCTACTGTACAACTCCATCCATACAGCAGAATACATTATTAAATACATACATATTAGGTTTTTTTTGGTCAAAATATTTGAAATTTAAAATGATTTGAATTAAACTGGTTTGGAATCAGTTTTATTTTATTATGTTTAAGTAAGAATCAGATCTATATGCTGCATTCAGATCTTATACTACTGTAACAAGCTTAGTAAAAATCCAGCGCAAAAAAAAATAATCGGCTAGCTTTTCAATAGGCACATAAAGATATACATGCATGAAGGATATGTTTTAATAGGAAAGTGTTAATATATTCTTTTTTTTACATATTTTTACTTTCTTTCTAGCATTACTAGCATCGTTTGCTAGTATTATACTATATTTTCTAGTATTTTACAATTTTAGCTTTAGCTTGTTTTTGTACTTAGTATTATAATGGACGTTCACCATTAGATTCCAGAGCACTATAGTTTTTCAGAACTAGAAGTCTATTGTCAAGTCAAATGTCCCTGACAAAACCTTCAAAGGGAGGCAAAGAAATGATGGGCCTCCTTTGTCTGTGTGCAGATTTCAAATTGAGCTAATCATCTTTGTAAACTGCTTTATACAAAGGAGCCTAAGGGCTAATTCACACTGGCAGTGAGGTTGTGGTTCGTTTATCGCTTCCTCATGCCAGGAAACGCTACTGCATGGCAGCCCCTATTGGGAATGAATGGGGGCTGCAGTACTAGTACTACTTACTGCCACCAGCTGTCAGATGTCCAGACGTTGGTTCTTTTTGAAGCAGCACCACTGTGTGGAGCCACGGGGAGCTACACAAAATCAAGCAATTAAGCAGCAAGTGTGAATGTGCCCTTAAGCTGGCTGAGGAGAAGATTACTTATTATTCCATTCAGTGCTGCATGCGGCTCTTGAGCCTCTGTGTTGTGGCTCCCTTCCCTATTTACCGCGGCCTGTGTTAACACTACTGCCGCAGCGTTAAATAGGGAACATTCCCTCCCCTGCGTATGCATTGTGGAGGAGAGGGATTTCCCTTCAGGGGGCGTTCCTGGTGAGGGTGGAGCCATTAGGGCGGGACTCGAGAGAGAGTTCGACCTAGTGTGCTCCTGCCCACCCCTGAAATGGCCTAGTGGCCAAAAATGTTTGCTGACCTTTGCTCTAAGGTTTAATTGTTGGATTCCAAATGTGAGGAAGGGCAATTATGGGTGGACAGTGCACAGTGGTTCTAACCCTTAATTGTGAATCTGTTAAAGAATGTTTTAACAAATGATTTTTTGCAAAATAGCATTGAAAATATCTAAAATGCCGGTATAAAACCTGGCCTGATGGACGTCGAAAAGTTAGCTGTTAGTGTTTAGGTAGAGTAATCTCTCATCTGCTTTTGAATGAGCTTTCCAACTGTCAGACAAACTTGTCTATGGAGAATTGTTTGCTCAGTCTGAAAGAGCTCAGAAGGAAGAGTTGTTATTATGTGAATACTCTATGTGTGGAAACAATTGCTGCTACTGGGACTTATTTGGCACTACTAGTATATTCCACAAGGTACATACAACTGTAATCACAGACACTGACTGTGAGCTTAGAGCTCAAACAGATGTTTATTTTCCCCTTTTGTTCTTATTTATGTGCCATGTGTAAGAGCTTTTCTGTTTGTTATTTTACAGCCAGTTTTTTTCTTGACTAAAAAATGTCAGTAAAATCCCAGTAGAAGAAGAAAATAAATTGAAGTAACTTTATATGGGCTGTGATGTGCAAAAGTGCTATATTCAATTATGAAAGAAGCTTTACTCAAATTGTCTTAGATAATGAAGTTTTTTCTCAATGTTACCCATGTGCCATCGTTTGCCCAATGAGTAGGCATGTTATGGGATTTAATGAAATACTACAAAGAATGTGCTTTGTTTTTAGTGTTCTTTGTTTAGAGTCCCACCAATGAGTTGTTAAAGGGAAACTATACAGTATTTTCAGTGAATATTCATTGGAGGTAAAATGTCCAAGGGTTCCATTTAGACAGTGCATTAGGTTAATGTGGGTCTGACATTAAATTAGAAACAGTTTCTTCTTTAGGAAGAGCCCCTGCCCTTTGGTATAGTGCCATACCAATCTCCAAACCAAAATGTTTGCTGGGGGAAAAAAGTTAAGTTTACTCTTGCCTTTGCCCCAGATTTTATCAATAATGCCAAGGCAAGGGTCACATTATCATTCCTGCAGGGAGATCCCAGGCACTTAGAGAGTTTGGCATCTCACCATTCCTAATTTTCTTTAATGATGTCATTACCTGCAGTCTGAATGCCACAGAAATAATGTTAACTAATACCCCCCCCCCCCCCAAAAAAAAAAAAAAAAAAAAACAGCTATTGTTTGGGGAGAAAGGTCAGCCTTAGCACATGTGTGTTCATGCAGTAATTGTGAACTTAGACTTGCTGCACTAGGGTAGCCTATTATTTTAAATGCTATGGCCTGGCAGTGTACCATAGCAGAAAACAGACCTTTTCTTTAAATGAAATACACAACATCTTATGGTATGTGTGTTTTGGTGTACTGTAGTGATGGTGAACTGTCTGCAACAGTGGTTGTATAAAAAAGACAGAATGTGTGTAAACAGGCTCTCAATAAAAGAAACACACCTTTCATGTTTTTGATAATAACTTTGACAAGGTTGCTTGATGGAATTTATTTATACATTCAGGGTACCACCAGCAGTGACCCACTGTAAGTCAGAGAGTGCCTTCTTGGTGAGTGACTGCTACCGTAAAAGAAGTTTGATTAAAAACTTATTGACAGATCTCTGTGATTTAGTGTTAGGAGGAATTATGACATCTATCCAATGTGCTGTATTACTAAGAAGAAACTGAGTATGAAATATTCAAGCATGGCTGTCCTTATGTATCTATACAGTGAAAACTTATTAACAGATGTTATTGTCATTACATGCATTAAACAGGCTATATCACAAACTAAAAGCATGATAGGAACAGCACTTTTCTGTGTTAAGTATTAAATGCTTATTTGCTGTGTGTTGCTATTATTATTTTGCTATTGTATTAATTTGCAATGTGTGTCTGATCTCACCCACTCTGGGCTTTCAACGACTAGTGGTACCCCATCTTCTATGCCACCAAATACAACAAAGTAAATTACTGTCAGTCAGGGAACCTCTAGCTTAGTAGGCTTTTGAAGAGCACTTTCATAGCTTTATATCTGATAGGGTTGTGTGTACAGATTAGTGTTCTATTGAGCCTTAACAATGAGTAATGAGCATATCAGCATAGCATTCCACTGTACTAATGGAATTTACATACACCTCTGACGCAGAGGAAGTTGACAGTACTAATATTACCGTATTTTCAACAGAAAATAGTAAAATATTAGTAGGACAATAGTAAAGGTTGTGCCAATAGCACATTTCTCCATTTATTTACTAAATAAATAATTTATTAAAGGTTCTGGTAATTTCTGCACATTACCCCAAAGCATAAAAGCATGAGATATATATTTTTTGGGGGAAGCCAATTAACCTAACTGCATGTTTTTGGAATGTGGGGGAGTACCCAGAGGAAACCTTCACTAACAAGGGGAGTACCTGCAAACTCCATGCAGCTATAGATACATACAACAACATATATATTTATATATGTTGTTAGAGAAGATCTTAATGCATGTACCTATTTCCTACATCAGTCAAAAAACATAACCTATAGTTTTGGTAAGGGCTGACTTCTGACAGGAAAAAAAATATAAATGAAAAGCCCCTGTGCCTCAGGGCACAAAAATACTGAACTAATAAATATAACATGGTAAAAAAGTGTCACCTTAATAAATGATAGTGACACCAGCACTTATATCTACGTTTTATTGTAGACAGAAAGGAACAGAATGCTGTTAGGTTAAGGTGATCCTAGTTTATACATTCCCAGATGTAACAATACCTAGTTGCAAAGTAATCTTTGAATTCAGCTGCACTATGTTTCCATATTGCTCTCTTATTGATTTTTACTCTTGAAAAAAAGAAAATAAACTCATGAAATAAAATGAAAAAATGAGGATTTTAAATTACCAAATCTTTTTAGCAGCATCCCTCGGGATCCACGGTAAACACATTGAAGAATATTTATATTTTACTCATTTTACCACATACAGTAAAAGCTGCATAAATCCAGTGTTTGTCAAAATGAAAATAACCGTTCTTTAGGGGATATATTTTGATATTTGTTGCAAGAAATATCATTTTACAAATATTGGAAAATGAAAGTCTTCAAACAGAATACTTTGCATCTGATAGAAATCTAATGTTAAATATAGAGATAGAGACCCTAGTATGTTTTTGAAGACATACTCTTCACATTTCATGATGATTGTGGTAAATTGAAACACTTGTATATTAAATATTTAAGGGATGGAGACTCCTGGAGAAGAATCTTTTAATAAATGTTTTACTGTAAAGGGAACAACACTGAAAATGCAGTATATATTTGAAAGATGTCGCATTTACAATAAAAGCCAGTGCACTTTTAGTTCATGCACTTAGGTAATTTGTAGTTTAAACAGAACATAAACATTATGTGTAAATGGCATGTTCAGTAGGTATGTACATTAGTGTAAATAGTAAGTGTAAAAAAGACAAGCACCTTAGGCACCACTCATTTCATTTAAATTAACTCATACATGAATAAGAAATCCATTGCATGCTATTATATACAACGTAAAATACAAAAACAGCCACTGCATGATTAAACAGCTCAGGCAATAGCAACATAGCCTGAATGTGTATGCATAGTATAGGAAATGCCTATCAATTATCATTTCTCAGAATTGAACTTTACTTTATTATTTATAGACCTGTGCTCAACAGTCTACAGGCCATGAACTCAATTTAACAAGACAACCAAATTCACTATAATTAATGTTTTCAATATTGTTAATTAAACTTGCCAGGGTATTGCATGTTTAGAACACCTGTTTTTTGATCATATTTGTTTGAGTTGTTTAATTTTGCTCTATTATTTGTATTTGCACATTTTTTGAGACTAGGTCCAGAGTGTTGCTGTATTTCCACCATATATCACATATGGTATTTGGTTTAACAAACGACTTGTTCATACAGGTTTAACTATTCCAACATAAAATGGAATTCATCCAATTTATGGTAAGCATTTTTCTTTGCCAACACTAATGTTTTTCTGATAAGGGTCCTGATGCAGTTGGATCATAAATCCTCATCACAGAAACCATCAATATAAGCTTCAGGGCGCTTGGTTATTGGGTTTTTCAACCAGAGTATTCAATAATCACAGTATTCTCTTTTTCCCAAAAACATAAAAGTCCTATAAAAGAATCCGAGTTTGTAAGTCCTGCCTTGATTAATCTCTCTCCTGCAACCTTTTTTTTGTTTTGACATGCACTTGCCCGACCCTTGTCTGCCAACTTTGCCTCTTATCTCATCCCTTGATACCTTGCTGGATCTGCCTTGGTTTTGTACTGACTGTGCAGCATGATCCTCCCTTGGTAACCCTGTTTGGGTGTGCTTTAGAGGGGCTGTACCCTGGTATCAGCCTGAAGTTCAACATAATCGCTATAGAGGCTCTGGAGAAGACCAAAATACATAGATGTTCCTCATTTACATCATCAGCTAATCAAAGGTCACTCAATAGGATAAGTGACAATTTCCTTGCTAGGTGTTGATTCACTTTACTGTTACAGACTTCACTGTTAAGTAAACAGACAGCAACACAAGTAAATAAAACCTTATTGTGTTAGCAAATGATCTGCACCAAACATGGGGGTGAGAGGGTTTGTAAGGTAAAGCAGGATTGTATAATATTATTATTATTATTATTACACAGTATTTATATAGCACGGACATATTACACGTTGCAAAGTCCATAGTCATGTCACTAACTGTCCCTCAAAGGAGCTCACAGTCTAATTTCCCTACCATAGTCATATGTCTTTTACACAGTCTATAGTCAACTTTTTAGGGAAAGCCAATTAACTTAACTGCATGTTTTTGGGATGTGGGCGGAATCCAGGGTACCCGGAGGAAACCTACACAAGGACAAGGAGAAGCTGCAAACTCCATGCAGATAGTGTCCTGGCCAAGATTTAAACCTGGGACCGAGCGCTGAAAGAGCAAAATGCTAACCACTGAGCCACCATGCTACCCATATTTGTATACAGTCCTGAGAGTGGCTGTTTTCCATAGAAATGGCCTATGACAATTTGAATTGGTCCTGGTGGAGAAAATTATGGTGACACAGATATTGCAGATTGTAGAAGTAATTAAGTACTGCATAAGAAGTTGGGTCCTTCTCCTGCACACACAGCTTTGTAAGGTAGATATTCTAATTTCTCCTTTCAAAGTATACCTTCTTGGTACACTTTATGCCTTTATGGCACAGACACTTCCAATTGTTCCAAAACGTGATTTTGATTTCCGATCCTAGCATCAAAAGCATTACCTACTGCTGTTCAAATACCCACTGACCAGGCAATAGTACACTGGTTTATTATTTTATGAATTATAATATATTAAAATGTTATCAATATATAATAATGTAAGATGTAAAAGTGTAAGTTTACCATTTACAGGTATCAATAGGGTATTTCTTTAATGTCCATATATCATTATAAATTTTGTACATTATTATATAAAATTTTATTATGACCGTACATTAAACTGCAGTCCTGGCTAAGGGTGTATATTTGTGGCTTTAAAAAATAGATGTTTTATGGACCTCACTACTTTTGCTTGCATCCTTTTGAAAACATTCACCACAGTTCCCAAAAAATGATTTACAATTATTCCTGCAATAGAAGATCTGAATATCTACTTCTATGCAGACGGCAAAACCAAACACCACTGCAAACTGGGAAAATCTTCAGCTTTCCGCACTTCTAGAAGATGTGGTTCTGTTTGTTGCCTTACGTCACTACAGGACACAATAATGACATAGAAGGGTGCAGGAAATGGTGGATTGTAAACTTTTTTGGTCAGGGTCATCTCTTCCTTATTTTTTGTATCTGTCCATCATTTGCAACCATTAATTAATGTACAGCTCTGTGTAATATGTTGCTGCATTAAAAATACAGTTTAATATTAAATATTAATAATAGTGGGGGAAATATTTTTTGCATTAGCATTTTTATTCATGCGTTAACTTATTTTAGAAGCAACAGATTTCAAACTACCAAATGTAGCATTTAGCATTTAAAGAAAAAAAAAAGGTAAAGATCTGGTGATTTTAGATCCAAGTCACTTTACATATAGAAAATGCAGTGATTCATTAATATAAAGTTTTACTACAAACTTTTACTGCTAGAACTTCTAAACTCTGAATTAGATCCTATGTGCTTCAGAGGCAGCTCACATAAACTTTCAATTTTGGTTTTACTGCAGTGCATTCATTTGTATCAGTCTTACACCAACAGCCTTTCAGTTCTAATGGTAAAATAATGTTCAGAGCAATGCAAGAAATACAGAGACATTGTGCAGAGATAACAATGTATGAGAAGAGAATGCCAAACATTGAGGGTCAGCTACAGATCCACCACAAGCAGCAGAACAAATAATTAAAGTATGCTTTGTGATACAAAGATGAAAATTGTATGGGAATATGGTATCATGAGAGTAATGAAGGTATCGTTGTCTTAGAAATAACATCTGACTAAACACAAGCAACATAGCTGGACGCTCACAGATAACAAATGAGCTCAGAATACCGACTTTTAGCAAGAAATGTAATAAAAAAAGAACGTAAGGATGAAGAAAAGAATCGAAAAACTCTTTAATCAGTCAGTAACTTACAACTGGTTTCACGTACTATTCATGTTCACGTTTTATTCTTGTTTATGTATACTGCAGCTTTTGTTATAAGTGGATCAAAGATGAAGGCTGAAAAAGTTTCACATCCTAACTGCTGTACAGAGGCAGAAAATGACTGGGTTTATTCAAAACTACAGGAGGTTGTAACACACAGTGGATGAGAGAAAAAAAAACAGAACAGTTATCTTACAGCTTTCCCAACAAATCAGAAACAGATGGGTTTATACTGTATAATTAGATATATCTTTAGTAATATGTATATAAAAGGTAAAGAAAACCTAGGGATTATATATACATATATACAGTTAGGGCCATACAATTTTGGACAGAGACAGCTTTTTTTTAATTTTGGTTCTGTACATTACAATAATTAATTTTAAAATGAAACAACTCAGGTGCAATTGAACTGCAGACTTTCAGCTCTAATTCAGTGGGTTGAACAAAAACATTGCCTAAAAATGTGAGGAACTAAAGCCATTTTTTTACACAATCACTTCATTTCAGAGGGCTCAAAAGTAATTGGACAAATTAAAAAGCTGAAAATAAAATGTTTGTTTCTAATACTTTTACTTTGCTGGCAATGACAGCCTGTAATCTTGAACTCATGGACATCACCAGATGCTGGGTTTCCTCCTTTTTAATGCTCTGCCAGGCCTTTACCACAGCGGCTTTCAGTTGCTTTTTGATTGTGGGCCTTTCTGTCCGAAGTTTAGTCTTCAACAAGTGAAATACATGCTCAATTGGGTTCAGATCAGGAGACTGACTTGGCCATTCAATAATATTCCACTTCTTTGCTTTAATAAACTCCTGGGTTGTCCAAATATTTATGGACCTAACTATGTATAATATATATATATATATATATATATATAAAATCTATTAACAACATTTTTCTTGAGTTGCCCCAACTGAGTCTATAATAGAGAGTGGATAAATTGATCTTTTTTGGATTCACTCATATCCACCTATTTATTTAAAATGCTAAACTTATCTGTAAACATCTACATGTTTTTTAAGGCAGTGTTTTTCAACCTTTTTTGAGCCACAGTACATTTTTTACAAAATCCTGAGGCACATCACAAAAAATCCTGAGGCACATCACAAACCAAAAATGTTTTAAAATGACACTCAGTAGCTTAATGCAATATATATAATGACAATATAGATTCTCAATTTGATTTTTTACTCAGACTTGGATCAGGGGTGCTTAACTGCTTGTTAACAGCAGGGAGGGGTAAGGCAGGGCAGAACTGAGCCAGGGCTCCAGATCACTCACACTCATGTAACCATGGCTATCCTCCCCTGACTTGGCTAATTTCCAATGACACAGCTGAAGATCTCCCACGGCACACTAGTTTGCCGCAGAACAGTGGTTGAAAATCACCGTTCTAAGGAACCTGATGCAGGATTCTCCCCCCTTTCTTCCTCCTAATAAAATATTTCAATTTAAACTCAATTTATAACCCCTCCACAGATTTTACTCTAACAAACTATGAATTTAGCATAACTGTGCAGCACAAAAGTAATTTCTTCCAATATAATACAATTCCAGTGAGTCATAAATTTACAAACATTTTATTATTTGGTAACATCAACCTTAATTCTTTACTTCTTTAATTCTTTACTTGATATTAATATTTGGGTAGCCTTCTGCAAACTTTCCATATTAGAATTTGTGTAACAATTCTTAGGAATCTTTAATCACACACGCTTTTTCAGTTCTGTTCACACATTTTTAATCAGATTGGGATCGGGGCTTTATTTGCAACTGATTGGTTAAACCCATTAGTTCAACTTCATTGTTTAGACTTTGACATAATGTTGCAGTATATCTACGTAATGTTTTTTTCTCATGCTGCCATCTATTTTGTGAAGTGCATCAGTCCCTCCTACAGTGAAACACCCCACAACATGATGCGCCCACCCCCATACCTGATGGTTAGAATAGTGTTCTTTGGCTTGCAAATCTCACCCGTTTTCCTCCAAACAAAGTAATGGTCATTATGGACAGACATTTGATCTTGGCTTTATCAGACTAGTGACATTCTTACCGTAAGTTGGATTTTTGACCCTACGTACAATTGCAAACTGCAATAGCCGAGTAGACATTCCGGTCCATATAACACTTGTTTTACTGTGGGTGTTTATACTCATTTACAGTTTCCTCTCACATCTTTACAAGGTTATTCGCTTGTTTCTTCACTCGGGGATTGATTAGCGCTTTCTGTGCTAAAGTAAATTGTTCTCTAGGATGGTATGCTTCCACTTCCTGAGCAGTATGATGGTTGTGTGGTCCCATGATGTTTGTACTTGTGTTACATAAGATATATAAAGACTATTTTATTTTATAGAAATGTAATGTTGGCCTTTTCACATTTCACTGTCTCTAGGAGCTACTGAAAATAAATATATCTAGGGTAATCAGAGTCATGTTAATTAGCTTCATTTCCACAACAATAAGAGTGGACACTCTGGTCAAGCCAGATTTCTACATGCAGGGTCCTAAACTATGAGTTTCTAGGGTCTTCTAGTGAATTCTCTTAGAGGATGCCCAGTAGTTAGTGTGGTAAATTTCAGAAATAGGACAATGATGAACCAATCACAAATGCATAGATAGCAGGAAAGTTCTGGAAGCAAAACAGATTGTATTTAAATAAAGCCCTCTGTGTAGAGGGACACCCTGCAGAGAGAAGCAGATTGCTCTGATACCATCTACTGTGAGAATACTTCAGGGAGTCTAAAGGGGATACTACAATACCATACAAAGGAGAGGTAGACTGCTTTGATTTATTACAGACAAACCTGGGTATTATTCTAGGAGTGCAAATGTTTCAGTGTTCCTTTATGTGTGATTTTGTCTGTGTGGACCGGTATGTGATTGTGGAACTTTTGTTCTTCCTGTGTATTAATTGCAATTCTCATATTCTTCAAGCAAAGAGGCAGTGAGTTTGATGGTAGGCCTTAGATTTATGCTCATGTTGATGCCAATTAAATTAATCTCTTTACATGATTTTCTGGAGTTTAAAGGCACACAGTGTCTGTAAACTAGTGACCCACTGGAATTGTGATATAGCCAACAAAATGTAAATATTCTGTTTGTGAACACTGTTGAAAGAAAATACTTTTGCCTTAAACTATATGCCAAATTTATAGTTTGTTAGAATAAAATTTGTTGAGAGATTATACAGTGAGTTTTAACGGGTGAGCCTAGCTAAGAAGCCTTTTTACATACATGGCAATGTGTGAATAAAAAATGTATTTTTTTATCCACAGATCATAGGTTTATTAGTCCTTCACATTTGATGTTCAGAAATTGCTGTTTTAATAAGCCAATTGAATGCCAACAATAAGTAACAGAGCAATTTAAACTAAACTTCCAGGAGTCTACAAGAATGTATTTATTAAATTAGCTCAAATTAAAGGAACAAATGTGTTTTTTAGGGGACAGTAAACTTTTTGCTGTTCATCAGGGCTTGTAGCTTGTGATCTCGCAATAAGTCTGATTTATTAAAGTTCTCCAAGACTGGAGATGATAGATTATAATGGGTGAACTTGGATGACCCAGCAAACTCCTGCACTGTATTTTTCTTCCTACTAATTGACTGTCTAGATAGGAAGTAGAAGTAGAAATAAAAATTCAACGTATACAAAATGCAACTCTAATTTGGTTGATATGGTAGTAAAAATAGATTTTAATTGAAATGACATGCAGGAATTTAAAATTCTGCTAAATCAATCTATTTGCTTTGAAGGCATGTATCAAGAAAAAAAATTGTAAACAAAAATTGGTTACAGCATGGGCAAAAAACATCATTTTAAAACCTAGCAGGTTGTTAACTAACATGCATCAGAATTTCACTTAGATTCCCAATACTGTGATCTGCAATATGATTTTGTCCTTGTCAACTGGCACTATTAATTTCATTTTTATCAATATTTAGTAACAGTGTTGACTTAAAAAAACCCTGCTGTTCAGCATGGGGACAATAGAGGTTTAGAGAAAATCAAATATACAAATACTTTAATACCATGATTGGCTAATGTGCATGGTGTTTTATGATTTTTATTTGAAATAAAAAAGATAATTGATGATCAGATGATGTAAACAAGCAGACTGCTCACTACTTGTCCTCAGTGCTGTACGTAAACTATTATGGAAGTCCCTTTGTTTACTTTACTAACCCTTTGCTTACTATGTCTGGCCCACAGGTAAATCCACAAGAATTGCACAATTCTTTACCAAATATGGTGGCAAAGAGTCACCAAAAGAGCACACTTGATAAACTGTGTTTGAAATAAATTGAAATGAGCAGAGATAGGTCAAGGTTAAAAAGTAAAATACAAGCTAAGGAATTCAATATAAAGAAAAACAGCTGTAAGCGACAGTTAGCAGTTCTGAGAAGTTTTCTTCTGATAACGATCAGATCTTGTCAGCAGAATGATTATTGAAGTTTGAAAAGCTCATTGCAAGAGTTAGAAAATACTGTAAATATGAGGCAGCAGAATTACTGGATTTGAACTTTCTTTGTTAGTGGGACTCAATTCCTTTACTAAGTTTATTGTTCCTTAGCCTAATGAATCAACTGCAATAAGTCAAAATGACAGTAAATCTTCCTTGTACATTATTTGATTTAGATGTTAGGGCATTTAAGGCTGCATTAGCCATTGCCAAATGTTTGCAAAAGGCAAAAAAGAAACAGAAAAATACAATAAATATGATGGGTAATATTTAACCATTTAAAATAAAACAAATAAAATAAAATATTTTAGACTTCAATATGATTTAATCCTATGTCAATTGGCATTATTCCTTTAAATATTTAAATAAGTACACACTGACTATTACATAGCATGTTGATAATGCCCTTAAAAACAATGTAAATGCACAAATACTTCAGACAATATGCTTGGGGATGTCTAAAATTTGTACTTGTATTTTTTTTGTTATAAAAAAGTAAAAAACTACAGCATGAGCCCCCCTTTACTAATTTAACCAGACCCTTCCTCAGGCATGGAGCTTGGGTTGCAAGGAAAATGAAAGTATTTTATATTTTTCTAAGTGTGTTCCCCACTCTTCTTGTTCATACCAAGCCCCATACTTCCCTCAACAGCAGGAGTTGGGGGACAGGGCCCAGGAACCTCTCCCCAAAATGGTTGTACAGAGAGTTGTATTAGTAAGGAGACATGACAGAAAGTGGGATTAAATTTGAACCTAAAAGAAAACTAGGACAAGTATATATGTACCATACCAAAAATACCACAGTATCATTTTATTCAATATGATACAAGTATTTAGACATGCCTACTGGTTACAGAAGCATGTACTGGTCTGTCTCAAGTTTAACTCAATGTACCAGTACTGGAACACTCACACTAGCACCCAACAGTAATATTGGACTGCTAACAAGCAAAATACCTGAACTGGAGAGATGGGAAAATCTATTCCTTACCTTCTGCATCTGTTCATGTGACAAAAACAAGAAATCTAGAAATATACCCCAATGTGCTTTTTGCCCCACTGATGCTGGAGGTGGTAATATGACCCATTTTTGGTCCAATGGGGGTGGTATGAGATCTACTGGGGATGATTTAAGGTTAAAATTACTGCTGATAAGAGGTCCATATGTAGGCTAATTTGAGGTCTAAAGGTGGACTGTTTTGAGTTTTAAAGGAGACTGACCTAGGGTCCAAAGGGTGACTGGTTTAAAATCTGAAAAGGCTAAACTGGAGATCATTTATGAAAGGGACAGTGTTCTGAGGGCTAAAGGAGTAGTCCACATGGTATGTCATGTGTTAGATAGAGTAGTCCTGGTTTCTGCTTGTTTAATAAGCTATGCTATGCATTGCACACTCCAGATCAAAATGTTTTTTCTCATCCCAAAAAAATTAAATGAAGGCCCTTAAGGTATGCTTAGACTGAAAGTATATGTTTTTAGAAATGTTATTTTGCCACAGTACATATAGAATATTTTATGAAAACAGCAGCTAACATATTTAGCGTACACCCTGAATAGCTTCAGACTGTAGTAAATTGTGTCCAGTTTTCAGAGCAATGTAGTCATGCACAATTTATTCATGAACTAAAAAATTAAGGAATGTCAATCTCTTGTGTCACCACAGTGCTCAGTGATTACTTCTGCCAACACCCATATTGCAACCTCATGCAGAAGTGACATAGTGACACGGAGGTTGGTAGTAGGGACCACCAACTGTATAATTGCAGTGCAATACTGCACATGCATTAATTTATTGTGTGGTAATGCAGGACATGTAATTTGAATGAGCTGTCAATGCACTACAACAGACCAAAATGTACATATGCTTTTATATGTTGTTGATGTTCATTGGGATGGTGTTTGAAACAAAAGTTTACTAATAAGTAATATAGTAAAATTTCACAGCAAGGCTATGCTAATTGAAAGGGATTCCTTTTGGTCTGCTATCAATATGTTTCTTACTTATACACATTTATGCCTTGCAATCCCAACACTGATTAATACTTTCATCAACAATCCATTGCAGGAAGTCCACTGTAGCAAAAAAGGACAACCACTGAGCTAGAAAAAATGAAGAGCTCCTGCTGCTTGTCAGACAGACACTTCCATTATCATTATGCATTTTAATTCTAAATGTATTCGTGAATGAGAGATGGATGACTGAAGAGACGAGTGTGGCTAACAACTGAGAATATGAGAATATTTAGATTTTTTTTTTACGATACATTGCTCCAATAGCAGTCACACAGTCACATTTTTTTACTTTAAAGGAATGTATTGCTAATGTCAAATTAACTAAGAAAATGAAGTGTTTTAATAAAGCAACATTGGGTATGCCGAAATGATGTAGCTTTTATAGTCACATTGCAATAAACAATTTATCCCATAGTGTTGCTCAAGCTCTTATGAACATAGCTGCTGCACAGTTTTCCCTACCAACCACTTGGTTAGCAAGGTATATAATATTTGGGGGCGCCTAAATGTACATAGTGGCCAGCTGTTTACAATTTATCACCACTGGTTAAATTTTTGATGAATTATGTCACTGTTACCCTATTCTGCTTTATTTGAATTTCTGTAGAAAATACATAGTTCTACAGAAATGCTAAAAAAATGGCTATGGACCCTTTTTAAATTGGTATATAGTATTAAAATTGCCCTCTTGCTCTCGCCACCAGGGACAAGCGGGACAGAATGCTTCGGTGTAGGGCCGGGCAGGGATCAGATACTGGGTAGCATGAACCACAAAGGATTGAAATCAGCAGGTCAGGGTCATAGGGAGGCAGCTGACAATAGGCAATGTAAGGAAGGTCTGAGGTTAATGGCAGGCGAAAAGCAAGGATAAAGGTTTAGATCAGGGCAGGCAGAAGTAGAGATGAGATAAGGACAGGGTCAGGTATGCAGAAAGGCTGGGTATATCTGGGTAAGTCACAGCAACAAGCTGAGTATCCAGCAAAGAGAGCCTGGAACTAGGGAGGTTTAAAAGATAAACAGCCAAAACAGGACAGGATTGAATCCAGGAACCACGCTGCTCATTGGCTGCAATACACACTCTGATATTCCCTTCAGCTGTGCACAACCCCTGTGTATAGGCAGGGAATGCCCAGAAAGCTGGAACTTCATGGCCCGGAGAAACTGGTGATGCTGCAGGTTGAATATCAGATAAACTGTGGATTGAGTGGTAACAATACCCTTATGGAGAAAACCAAAACTGCAATTAGGGGAATGTGTATCATTCACACAGCAAAACACCTGGTAGTTGAGCTGTAGGCTTGAAATGTCTATAGTCTTCAGTTTTGCAAAACTGCAACCATAAAAGTGACTCAAAGTGAGGAAAAAAAAACACACCAGGTCATAGTATTATTTCTCTGTCACAAGAAAAAATTACATTGGCAAATGTTTTCCTTTCCAGTTTGAAGTAAACTGCGATTTGCTTGTTTAGCAAAAATAAAGACTATAAACCAATGCTTAGAAAAAGTTACCTTATCTTACCTTATCTTCCACAAATAGAAAAATATTCTAAATTGTTACTTTAAGTCCTCTGTTTATATTCGAGAATTAGCTACTAATTTATGTAAGACTTGTGTCTACTGCCAACTGCACAAGTAAGGTTTATTTACATTACAGCAACACAGAATAACAGTCATTATTCATCTGATTTTATTAAAACTTATTAAAAAGATTTACTATGTGCCTATTATTTTTTTTAAATAAATCTTTGAAATTGGTTTCACTGATTTAGACTTGAGTGAAAATAAAATGTTAACAGAAAAATACATTTTAATGGTAAGTAAAAACAATCCAAATGTTATGGCCATATTCCTTGGTGAAAAGCTAGTCATGATTAAATCATAAGTGAAAAGAATATGTCCTTTTCAGCAAGTTCATGGGAAATTCTATCTCACAAAATCAACGCTCTGCAAGTTGCTGAGACAGCTCCAAAACATCTCAGCAACTCTATCCACTAAGTCTGAATGCACTGATATTCAGCATGCACGTTACTGAGAGCCTGACAATTAATAGTAGTTCTGAAAGCTGTTGTGTCCCTTTGGAAGTATACTGTGCTGCAGATTGTATTAAAGGAAGCCTTGGATTTAGGTAAAATGATGGAGAAGAAAAATCTTTCTATAACATTGTAAATTATTTTATTATATATGATAAAAAATATTAAATTTAAGGGTGCTAAATAAAAAATAAAGAGAATTTGGATGTTTTGCTACGTGTCAGTGCATTTTACTCTCAATTGCATACAACATTTTGTGAAGAAACCCGCACATGCCTAAAAAATATTAATAACATATAAAAGTAAAAATAACATTGTAACCATGTTCATATGCCTTTTTATTGGTTGTTTTTTTTTTTGTTTCTAAAGTAATAGGGCCTTGCTCCTAGTATGCTGTTCATTGGAATTATATGTGAATACCATTCTTTCTATCCCATGGGATTGTACAACTCACAATACACCTACCTCGAAGCATCACTAAGTCATACACTGGTAATGAAAAAAGCAAATATCCATCACAGGGGACATCTTATGTTTTAAGCTGTTTACTGTAGGTCTATTTTTATTTAACTTGTTTCTTTTTACTTCTTTAAGTTGCCGCTACTAAAACTATGTTCTAAAAAGAACAAAGGTAAACACTCACTATGTAACAGATGAATCTTGGAGAAGCACTGTATATACTTGACTATAAACCATTTCAAATATAAACAAGGATACCTATTTTTACCTAAAAAAAAGGGAAAACTACACTTACTCCAATATTAACCTAGAGCACAAAAGGCAGCTGCCACTTCTAACATCAAAACAGTATTTAATGGAAATGCCATTTAGCTCAATTTGTTTATCCCCCTACCTTTTTCACAGGTTAAAATATTTTGTAGTTTTAAGTTGGTTATGTTGGATCACTTGCTTTATTGTACAAAATTGTTTGGTTTGATCCACTTCATATTAAGTGTTACCAACTCTGTCCCAGATGGTAAGAGTTGGTATACACTGTACTTTATAGGAGGACAGTGAGATTTTTGTTTCAGTAAAATCTTGGTTCATACTTAAGTATTTACAGTGAATGATATTATTTCCAGAGTATTCTTCTAATTTTCAACTACAGTTGAATCCTCAAGACCTGCTTTTCAGTGGAAACACTATAATTAGTAATTAGTAGTATACTAATATAAGATATAAAGATATAATAATATAAGATATAATTAGTAATTTTTTAAACGGTCATGACACCAAAGTGGTCTAGGAAGTATCATACCAAGTAACAAGGGGGATTTTTAAGGGATTATATAGGGCTGTATTTATAAAACAGTGAATTTGATATTCCCTCAAACATGATGTCTGGGTACTTCTTTTGTATTACAAATGCAAGAAAAAAACTATTAGGCAAATTTTAATATGAGTGTAATATATTGAATTTACAGTAGAAAAAAATCATTTTATTCACAACTGAAGTCAAACCTGCATGATATTAAAAAAATCCTCATAACGAAATTAGAGAGTAATGGAGGTTGCCCTTGCTCACCTCTTGTTTCTAGAATGCTAGTTTCCTGGCTGCCATACTGATGTTTTGTCTTCAGTGCTATCTGTGTCGCTAACAAAAAATAGGGGTAAAGACAAAAAAAATCTGAAGTTTGATAAAAAAGCTTATTCTTGGGTCTGTGGCTAATTGACTATTGAATCTAGATAACAATAAGTAAAAATGTAAGAAAATGGTCAGAGGACATATGGGAATGCTGGGTGTGTGGTGTAGAGGGATTACTAGCACTTGCTTTACCTTTACAGACAATATTGACTGTGATGTAATGATCAGAGAATTAGATACCAGATTTCAGGAGGAGAAACACCTTATAGAGCTTATATTTACAGGAGCATTAGAGAGACATCACTCAAGTATCAACTCTGGTTTGTAAGTGAGTCAAACCAGAAGGGAATTAAATCAGATTGCCATCTCATCTAATGGGATTCAACACCGCTATTATTTTCCTTCTACCTTTTAGCCAGTGCTGGTAAACAAAGCTGCATGTAGAAGCCTGGGGGATTTATCAACAGAGTTTTCATTTTGTATTCATTTTATGTGCATGTGTAAAGTAAAAAATAAAACAGGTTAAAGGCTTTATGTCATATTTAACACATCAAGCTCCCCATCAGAAGATTAATAGGAGACATGCCTTATGGCATTTGTTCATACTGGCACAAAAGTGGAAGTTGCAAGACATACTAAGGGTTTTGCAAGGATACAGTAGCATAATAACTTTCAAAAGAAATGTGAAAAATTTGATAATATCGAGCCAAAATGGACCCCTTTCTTTAAAAGTGTATATGCTAGATATCCACAATACAGAAGGAGTAGATAATATATAAATATATATTTACAGAAAAAAGGTATAAAAGACCTTGATTAGACTGCAAGCAATTGTGCTACAGATTTGCAAAACTTTATTTGGGATCCAGGCTACGAATAGGATCCTTCTACCAGGCCTGGATTTAAATGTGACTCTGGTGCACCTGACTAGCCAAAATAAAAGAAAGTTGGTCCTCAAAGTAACCTTCAAATGACATGAGAGTGTGTCCAGGTGAGACAAAGGGGCTGCTTGCAGGTTTGTGCTAAAAAAAGACAACAAGTGTAGACAAAACTAGCTAGGAGGGTAAATTAATATAATTTTACAGGACTTTATTGACACTAATCACCGTGAAGAAAAAATCAGTGCAATGGTATTTTTTATTTTAATTTGATGGAAATTAAGAAAAGTGGGCAAAGTTTGGTTCTAGTGAACAGTATTGCTCAAAAATTGATGTTGATTAGATCAGTGATCAGTTGGATGTGTCAAAACCACAGAAGCGTGGGGATGTGTGGAGTGCGGTCTGAGTCCCCTAAGTACTGGCAGCACTTAGACAGTACTTTTAAAGAGACCAATAAAAGATCAAATGGTTTGTTACGTTTTTGTAAATTTTCTGTACATTACCCCAGAAATTTTACTTTAGTACCAGGAAATCTGTCTATTACCACATTTAACAGGTCCACTTTAAACGTTTTATTAGTACTAATTATAACAGTTATGGTTGCACAGTAACTGTCACATTTGCAGCTAGACCTCAGGGGATCAGCTTGAATCCCAATTAATGTATTTTTGTATTTTTATATTTTATATTTTTTTCATGCCCAAGTGAAAAATTAATGTAATTTAAATGAATTCCAATAAAAAACACAAAAAATGACAGCATAAAAACTAGTGTTGGTCGAATAGCTCACTATTCGATTCGACAGCTATTCGGCCGAATATTGCAAAAAAATTCGGGTGGTCGAATTCGAATTCAAATCCCATTAAAGTCAATAGAAAAATTTGGGTTTGTTTCAGCACTGTGTAGAGCTTCTACAGCCTCCAAACAGATGTAAAAAGATTATTTATTTTGTATGTGTTTTTTATTTTAAACTTGTTTTTTTTATTTTTTACAGGTTATCCCCCAATGACATTATGAATCATAATGTCATCGTGGGATTCCTGGACCGTGGGAACTGTGCGGTCACAGCTAATTGAAAGCAGGTGCCTTCAATTAGCTGTAACCGCAGGCAATAGGAGGGCAATGAATGGAAATACTATGTTCATTCATACCTCTACTGCTCTGTGATTGGCTGAGAAATAGACCAATCACAGAGCAGTAGAGGTATGAATGGACATAGTATTTCCATTCAACCTCTATTGCCCTCGTATTGGCTCCAGGATCAGGGGAGCAGAGCTGTCAGCATAAAGCTCCTCTGATTGCTCTGCTCCCTGAGGAAAGGGAAAGCCTGATCGGGATTTCCATTTCCTCAGCAACTCAGGGAGCAGAGCAATCAGCGGAGCTTTATCAGCGGCACCTGCTTTCAATTAGCTGTGACCGCACAGTTCCCACGGTCCAGGAATCCCACAAACAATGACATTATGATTCATAATGTCATTGTCAGATAACCTGTAAAAAAAAAAAAAAAAAAAAAAAACAAGTTTAAAATAAAAAACAGATACAAAATAACGAATTTAAGAAAAAAAATAAAAAAAAATTTTTTTTTTTTCTCCCAAATTTTTGCTGTCGAATGCAGCAAAATTCGGTTCGGGTATACCCGAATTCGAACAGCCATATTCGGGTCGAATATAGGGACAACCCGAATTCGAACATCAACACTAATAAAAACACACACTATTCAAGTTAGTATTTAAGTAAATGCACTTTTACCAGCAGTTACTGCCTTGAGTCTGTGTGGATTGTTCTATATCATCCTTGTAAATGATTTTTTCCCACTCTTCTTAGCAAAACCTTTCAAGTATGTGTTAGGTTGAAGGATTTTAGATAGCAGGACTTTTAAGGCATCCTACAATTGACTATACATGTACATGTACCAACATGTATTGTATGTACATTATAAAATTGTTTACAAAAATTACATTACAGCAATTGTTACTTGTTACAATGGTCTCAATCAATAAATGATTCTTGTTCAACGCGTTTTGTGGAATCATAAACCGCTTCATCAGGAACACACCTTTACAACTGAGACCTACAGGGCAATACATTAGCATTTATTAGTAATTTTACAATAAATAAAATTAAGATAGAACAAAACCAAATATATATAAAAAAATTGCAATAAAACAACTACTACTTAAATGACACTTCCTTTAACTCACTATTGGTAACCTGGTGAGTTCCCTCATAGAATGGTTTCTTGACTTTCTCCATTCTTAATGGAAAAAGTTTGGCATTTGAATGACTGCTACCTTTTTTGGCTAACTAAAGTTATTACAAAGACAAGCTTTCTAGATATAGTAGATTCTTTTTTGGGGCTTTGTTTTCACATTGAAATAAAAGTATACTTCTGTTTAGTAGCATTAAAAAATCCAATTTGGCCTAATGTAATGTTCTGTGACAATAAAACATATTTTATGATCACTGTAGCCGGTATTAGGAGCGTACAGCTGGAAAAAAGGTGGAATATAGAAAGTTTACTGACAGCTGGTATGTCTGGCCCATCACCCACAGCACTGATAATATGACTATTAATTCCAAATGGTTGAAGGAAAGTAATTTTTTTTTTGTACATCTTGTTAAAACTCAAAGGGGGCAGAGGCATTATATGTTAGTATTATATGTTAACAGTATCATAATAATGATAATATATCTGAATGTTTAAAAAAAATATGTAATCCTATTAAATATGCTTGCAAAATTCCTGAAAAACCCATGTGCTTAAAGTAATGTATACCAAGCTCATCAGTTATTTAGTCTTGCCATAAAATAAACATTTATACATATGTACAATTTTAAACATGCAATTTATCACAAAGAAATATGTTAATTTCTCATGCCATATCCATCGTACAAATGCTTTCACACAATCCATCACATGTACATATACATATCATTTATCAAACAGTTTAAGTCTATTTCTACAAAACAAGACTGGGTTTTAATTAGCAAACTGCTGTAAGACTGTGTTGGATTCATGTGAAAAAGCAGGGCCGGCCGGCTGTTCATTTTACCTCTTGCCAAATCCAATGCAAGCCCTGCTTTGGTATTCACTTCACATCCATAGTACATGAAATAATAAGTGTTCTACGCTAGAACACTGAGCACAGCCCCTGCAAAGAGCTTAAGATACAGCATCGCACTGCCAGTGTCTGCCCTGGGGGAGATTACAAGCTGAAAAAGGAGAAAAAAAAGAGAAAAGGAATGTGTCAGCTAAAGGGAGAGAATGAAAGAACAAGAGACAGTTTGTCAGGAAGCTGAAAGAGATGCAGATAGAGTAAAAATTAAAAGACAGGCAAATTGAAAGCCAGACAAGGCAAAATTTACAATATAGCAAACCTGAACTGAATGAAAGGCAGTATTTTGCACACAAAGAGTAAAAACTAGGTCCATGCAATATAAAATCACCTTCAGGTGTTATAAAAAAGCACTGAACCTATGGTTGGAAAATGTGCTGGGCAGGAAAAAGACATTTCAAAGCAAGCAATCAGAGAAAGAAAAATAGATCTGCTGAAAAGGTTAAAGCAAGAATAAGACCTGCGTGTGAAGTTCTACAATGGGAATAGTTTAGTTTTACATTGTAGAACCAGCCAGATACTCACACTCTACTATCTAAAGATCAAACTAGTTTTATACTCTATTAGAAAACCATGGGCGGCATGTACAATGGTATAAAGGCACAAAAAAGCTAAAAAGCTGTGTTGGCCCAGGTTGTCTAGAGGAAAAAGGTTTCATCTGATATGTGTGTTGGGAAGATTTGCAGTACCAGCACATAGCTGTAAATAGGAGGTGATAACACTAATTACAGTTTACAGTCAAAGTGCAAAATAAGGTCACTTGTAACATACACAACTTTATATGTACAAATGAAGCTAGGATTTATGTATCACATAACCCAAAACCTCTGGGTCATAAAGTGGTCAAATGATTAACATAACATTTTCACCAATTATTATATTTTTACTGTTATTAATAAACAGTATTTGTATAGTTCCCACATATTACGCAGCGCTGTACATTAAATAGGCGTTGCAAATGACAGACAGATACAGACAAGGACAAAGGAGGAGAAGAGGACCCGGCCCTGAAAAGCTTACAATCTAAGAGGTGGGGAAGCAGCATACAATAGCAAGGGGGACTCATTCTTAGCCTCCTTCTATAGCCAACTGAATGCAAAATACTAGCCATTTGAGATTTAGATACTTGCAATTCCATTATTCAATTTGGTTAGCAAATTACTCTTTTCATATTGCTGTAATCGTACAGCAGGTCTTAGACGTCATAGGCAAGAAACTAAATTCATCTTCTATAAAATTACAACAAATGTCAAAAGTAGCGTGTTCAGTTATCATGTAATTTTGGTAGACTCCCCCGCTTCCCATTAAATATGTTGCTTTTAACCACATTTTTTTGCATCCTAAAAATCTATTCCTACTCCCTTAATCTAGGATTTTTTATTTTTTATACAATCTGGCTAACTGTACATATGTCTGAGATTCCTTTCCTTCTAATTCACCAGCCTGTCCTCTCATTTTCAGTGCCAGAAACATTCTTGAGGATACTCTTCTGCTATATCTTATATCCTTGTCTCATGCTGGTATTGTCCCAAGTTTACCATGAGCCATACGTCACGTCTGGTCTTTTCACTTTAGTCTCAGGACAACTTATTCAGAGGAACACATTTTTTAAAGAAATAAGCTTCATTAAATTTGCAATATAAATTTCCAACAGCATAATAATGATATAATAAATATTATGCAGTAACAGGATATTCATATACAGTAAAACGAGGAACACATATATTTGGTGGAATTTAGCCCCAGCTTTGATGCACCTCATAATAAATGTATTAGACCTTCCCTAAAGTCTTAAAGGAATAAAATAAAAAAATAATGCAGTAACACAAACACAGTGTTCTGTTGTGAATACTGTGTCTGTGAAAGAATATTACTAGGTGAAATACTGTACATTTTCTTTTTTTGTTGCATTTCAGAAATATGAGGATCTGTATCTTTCATTCTAGTTCCATAACCCCAAGCCTAAATGAAACTTCTACATTACATTTTAAAATAAATATCTTTGAAGAAATTGACTTTTTTTTTGCTGCTTATGAAGTTATTGAAATGACAGACTGTGTAGCTTTCTCCAGCATCTGTGATCCAAACAGACAACCATGTCAATTAATTAGGAAAGTGGGGTTTACATTCCAAGACAACCATTCCTGTTAGCTAATAAATAAAAGGCAAGGACTGTAAACAGCACAGGGTGTGGAGGCCAGAGCTTGTTGATCCTGTAGTCCATCAGCTCAGAAATGAGTACTTATTACAAAAAATGGTACAAAAGTATACTTTACAAAATATGTTTACGTCTAACTTGGCTTTTTACCTAGTTAATGGTTGGGACAGTTCCCCCTTACACCTATTATTACCATGGTGTTATTCGGAGAGAAAGACATGTAAAGTGATGTACTTTTATGTATTTTATGTATAATATTCAGATTTTTCTAAATCAGTCCTGTCAAAACCATAGTGTTAATAAAGTATTAGAAGTATATTTAAGAAAGTGTCATCTATTCATCTCCTTAATCTTTATGTAGGATATAACAGTTCTGTGGTTGACATTTAAAACCTAATATGCAGTCAACACCACACAGTGTTATCTAAGTGAATAAAGTATTGCCAAGTTTGCCGTTCTATTTTTTTTTACCCTGTGTCCTAGAAAAAAAAAAATACCAACCAATTTGACAGCATACCACACTGCCTTATTGTTGATTGTCTTTAAAAACATTTGATAATTTAGTTTCAACATATACCTTATTTTGGGGGGTAATTTGAACTGGTCCTATGAATTAAGCTGCAAATCCTGGCTCTTTTATGGTCCAGTATGGCTCCTCTGTTTTCATGTCTTAAGCTTGTTTGCAGTGTACTTGTCAATGAAGCTGATTTATCAAGCGAATGAGCGTAAGCTCGCCACACGCATATATGCTCCGCTGGCAGTGGAGTAATACTGTGAGTCGGGATCGAGTGTTAGTGCGCTCACCTGCCAGCTTACAGCATTGATAAACGAGCAGTGGGGTTGAGAATTCGCCAATTAAGGCGATAAATTTTCAGCTGCTCGATTCAGGAGAATATGTTAAGCTCTGTCAATGGTGATGTCGTAGCAATCAATTAGGACTTACCTGGTCCCTGTTCTGTGTGCTTCTGCAGTCCATTACAGGTCTACAATACATTTGAATCTTTAGTGCTTCATCTTTGTTTGCTAAGTGCCACATTTTTTTGTTACATTTTTTATGTTACATTATACTAATTCACAAAATTGCTTCGTTTATAGTTCCATATGGCTGCAATTGTTGTTTTAATACATATTTTTTGGACTGGTGGCAACACTGCAAACTAATTCATATTAGGATGTATATATACTAATTAGCATCTCATCACACAATAGTATGAATGTCAAAAAAATGTTCAAAAGCATTTTGTATCTGATTCAAATTTCATTATATTTTGGCTTTAGAGAAATCAAACATTTGAAAAAAAAGATTGTTACCAAAGATGTTAAAATACATGTATCAAGGAACATTTAGTGATTTCACTTGTGTGTGTATGTCAAAATAGATTGAAATGTATATAAATACATATGTATTTTCATTTTCATATTACTATTTTAACTGGACTGGTTTGTGTGTGTGTGTGGGGCAGTGGGGAATTAGTCAAGTAAGTTTACTTAGATGGTATGCATTGATGTGACTTACACATTGTTGTTAGCTTCACCTGTTGCTGCAATGTTTTTGTGCCTGGTTTCTAATTACGGTTTCTGTTATTTAGCAATTCTTCAGCAAAGTTTTGCCATTTTATCCACAAATAATTAGTACAAATGTATGCATGGTTTCCACTACAAACTGCTACTTGACCCTCTTGTTGCCTTTGTCCCAATCTCAAAGTCATATTGTTATTTGAATGTATTATGTACATATTCATAAATATATACATATTTCTTTTCTTTATTTTTTAATAGTCTGACATTTGCTGAATAAGCTGTGGTTTTCCTTTAACATACTTCACTCATGTTGATTTGCTGCCGCGGTTCTACACAACTCCTCTGTTCATTTGTAGTAGTGTTATAGGATTGTTCTCATTGTGCTGTGCTGCCTGATCTGAGCCCTATACCATACAAACACACTTCAACTTCCTGACCAAACAGGTTGTCACTTAGCTGTTCAGCTGAGTTGCATACTCATTCTAACACACCTGATGGTGATGAAAGGAGTACACAGGTTGCCAAGCACAACATTAAACATTTATTCACAAGCTCACAAGCAGGGTCAAGCACTCTTAGAAATTACCAGATGTTCTGTTGTTGCTCATCTTAATTTTGCTTGTTAAATACTGGATTGTATGAATTATTTAGGTGTTTACACAATTGAAATAGTACTAGTAGAAAAACCTTCCAGGGACAAATACACTTGTGCAAAACATATTTTCTTTCTTACAGCCTTTCAGGGTGTTTATGCAGGTTTTAATGCCATTTTAGACCTTGGCCCACTATATATTTACTTACTCACCTCAGCTTGATAGTGGAAGCACATAAAGGTGAATTCCTCCTTTAACCAGAAGCAATATCCTCCATGAATGTTGCTTGTAAACAACTGAAATCAGTTAACTTTTTCTGAACCTGAAAATATTAGGTAGTTTAAAAATATGCCTATTTCTATGGAGACTGATGCTGGATTGCGAATACGCATGTGCAAGCGAACTTACGATTTTGCTTGATGAATCCGGCCCCGCAAGAGAAATGTCAAAGGAGAATGTCAGGCATAGAGCGAGCGAGTAAAAGGATCATAAAGGAGGGCCAGCATGACTGTGCAAACAGGGAGCAGGCTAGCAAAGGGTTAATTTAGTCTCGGAAGTTAGTGAGAGGTGACGTAAGGGGGGGGGGGGCGGAGGTGAAGGAGGGGCAAGTGAATAAAAGGTCAGGTCCAGGAAGTAAGATTTCATTAGCTTAGGAAGGTGCAGGAAGAAAAGTTTTCCCTCCCACCACCCTTTTTATTTATGTTTTTGTTGTGGGTTTGAGTTTTCTTTTGTTCTGTTGGGGTTGACAGGATGGGTGGTTGAGGTCCTTGGGGTTACTTGTATTTTGGTTAAATGTAGTGGTGGATTGGGGACCCATCGTTAGTGTGGAGTCCCCATTGGTTTGGTAATAGAAAGATTATGTAGTTCCCGAGCTGGGAGGTTTTGCACCTGTTGTCATTCCATGTGATATGTCAATCTCAGGATGATCATAATCTTGGCTAAGGACCTACATAGCACACCCACAACTATTAGGAGTATGCTTTTTTTCACCTGTAAAATTTCCCCTTGTATCTTTTAGAATGTGGTTAGTGGCAGAATTAATTTTAGTATGTTATTTCTAATTTACTCTGCAGTTTTCTTTATGGTTCACAATTTCTGCACTCTACATTAATCCAGGATTATATATATATATTAGCCACAATACCTAATGTATTACTTAATTTATTTCATTTTATTTTTATTGTATACCCCACTTTGTCCAAGTTAGGGTTATTTTTCAAATTTGCTGTTAAATTTCTGTTTTGTGTTCCTGAGCCCCCTCAATATTCTTTTTAAAACAGTCATAGCTACCTATAATCTTTCTCTTACAGGTTTTGTAGAAGAGTCATCTTCTGTACTTTTACTCTTATGAGTAAATGGTTGGAGTCTTTGTCTGCATCCTTCCATCTATCTACTTGCAGTATACATGAATCCTTTCTTTGATCTATGAGTACATGGTCTATTTGTTAACCAGTTACGCCATGAGTGGAGCATTAAGTGATTTTTTTTTCTTTGAAGCTGCATGCTCATATGATTGCCTGCTTCAGAGTCCATCAGTCTTAATCTGTTACTATTTGTAAATTTAGCAGGATCTTCTGATATGATGTTTTACTAAAAGCCTACCCATGCTTTAAAATTGCACATGATCACCTCAACACGGTGTCTTGTAATGCACTACATTAATTTCTATTCACAATACAAATCATCATTCGCTACCGGATTCCTGCCTTGTGTATTCTTCCTCCTCTCTACTTTTGCTCTTGTATTACTCTCACTAACCTCACTTTAAACTCTATGATTAGGTTCACTTTTATAAATATTTTTAATATTTTTTTTCTCACTTGGTAATTTGTTTGCATTAGCACAACTTTATTTTCTGAATCTGTATGTGCATTGTTTTTAAGATATGATTTTTCTGCTTATCCATAAATACTACCTACCCCAACCAGGCCACTTGAATTTGAGGTTACCATACTCTAGATTAGTTTCTTTCATCTTAGATTAAAAAAAAATGTTTTTTTTTAAGAATATTCCTCTGTCCTTGAGAGACCCTTCCCTATTCTAAGGAAAGCTAGCTACATGGGACATTTTATATTAATTGGCACTTTAAAATGCTAATATGCAGCAAACCAAGTGCAGCTGAATGTGCTGTCTGAGGTACTTGTTACTTGAGTGCCACTTCATGCTTAGACCAAACCTAATAATTACTTTATAAAAAATGGTTATTTCTGCTTTGGCTCGCTATAAACTTGCTTGTGGCTTCCTATCTATCTGTTTGGGTCAGATTAACTGATTTGTAATATTAATATTAAAATAAATTAAGTCAAAATTTCTCCTCTGCTTTTATTATTACTGGGGACAGTCTTCTGGTCTTGGTTTTACTTTCTCACATAGATTAACTGATTTGTAATAATTAATAAAATAAATTAAGTCAAAATTTCTCCTCTGCTTTTATTATTACTGGGAACAGTCTTCTGGTCTTGGTTTTACTTTCTCACATACCTTCCACTGGTAACAAGTAGAACTGGTAACAAGTAAGTGATCCCAACTGTGAAGAAAGTTTATCCCTTCTTTTTGATAGACAAAAAAAAAAACAGGACGAGTTTCCATGACAGATAAACTGACTAAACACACTATTTTTTTCTGACATGTACAGGTCCCCTTCTGAACAGGACATGACCTAATCATGCATAGTAGCTGCTTCTAAAATTACTCAACTGTGCAATTAGGAAGGTTTTTAGAATGGGTTACATTTCTTTAGAAAAAAAAGTGTGTAGGATGATTTTATGAACAATATAGAGGTATAAGTTTTGTTTTCCTCTTTACTTATAACTTCTGTACTGCTTTTGTTATTGGTTGTCTCTGTATAAAACATTGAAATAACAGCTTTATTAGACATCATTGGTATCTTTAGAAAAAACAAAGTATGACTAAGTGCTAGGTAATTAAGCTTTAATTACACTTGCATCAGTTTGTGTTGTTGGTTAAATTAGGAAAATGAATATGTATGATCCCCACAGCATAGTAATCATTACTGTAGTATTGAATAAGACTTGATAAGTATTTAGATACGCATTGGGTTTATATATATAATATTTATTTTGAGCAGCATGGTTGGCTCAGGGGTTAGCACTCTTGTCTTTTCAGCACTAGGTCACAAGTTCATTTTCTGGCCAGGACACGATGTACAAGTAGTTCGTATGTTCTCTCTGTGTGGTTTCCTCCGGATACTCTGGTTTCTTCCCACATCCCAAAAACCATGCAGTTAGGTTAATCAACTTTCTCTCCAAAATTGTCTATGGACTGCATTAATGATAAAAAACAGGTATTGATATGACAATGGATTTTGTAAAGCGATACATAATATGTTGGCGCTATATTAATACTGGCTAATAATAATTTGTAAAGCAGCGAATCTAATATTCACTTTAACATTCCATGGTAGAGAATTATTTATTGATATTAAAACACATGGACACAAGATTCTCTACCTAATGAATAGTCTAATGAGAATCAGATTCACTGTTTCCTATTGGGCTCTATTTATAAAGCAGTGAATCAGACTTTACCTTTTGGGAGTTTTCCAGGTCCATGTGTTTTAATGGCAATAATTGATTTCCATCAGAGAAAGCTTGAGGGAATTCATATTCCCTGTTTTGAAATAGAGCCCATTGTGTTATTAACCAATTTACTGACAATAATAAAATAGATTAAATGTTACTAATTTAAGAAAGTACAGTGAACCAGATCTAAAAAAAAACTACCTCATACTATAAGGTTTTAAGTACTATGACAATGAGACTCCATTATTGAATCAAATATTGAATTTGTTTACCTCGGATATGTCAGATAATGCTCACAGTATTCAGTTTGCTTTCAAGCTTCACTGACAGTGATCAATCATTTTTACAAACAATGATGGCATCAGTACTCAATACTTTATCTATGTCTCCAGGTTTATTGCAGTAGCAATAAATAACTTATTGAATTAATAACATTTCCCTGTTTGTTATTTATGTCTGTCCTTGCGTTATAATATTGGCCAATGCTGCCTGCTGGAAAAGCTTAAAATGTAATTTATAAATAACAAATTATAGAATAATATATTTTACATATTAAAATATTTTTTTTAAATATTCAAAATTCGAAGGAAAAAAGAAAATAGAATAATAACAAACTATGGAAATATATCCGGGACACATGTAAATGCTGTATGTATTTTTAAAACCGTATACTTATCCATTTTAAATGTTTGCTCTAAAAGTAAAGGAATATGTTGTGCAATATAAATAATTTCACAAAAGTGTCCAAAATAAACATATGTGGATCCTTTATTCTTGTAGCTTCCTTTATGTGTAAAAATTGAAAAATTCACTCCATAAAAACATACAGTATGTTCTGTTCATACTCAAGAAGTCATGCAAGATTACTTAACATACAAGTAGTTAGCCTGGTTCTTTAGGCAGATAGTTTGACAATATAAGGACACAGATGGGACCAGAACTAGGGTAGAAATTCAAAGCACCTGCCAAAGGTTCATTCTATACTCTCATTTATTCTTCCAAATGGCTGTCCTCTGTAGTCTATAGAGGGTATTACTCACAAGAAGGATATTTAAATCACTGTTTCTACATTCAATCTTAACATCACAGCAAAAACAGACTTTTTTGGGAAAAAAACAAGTGTCTGAATTTTACAGGTAATCATTTTTGAGCTGGGTATTTATACATTTTTTTATACATAGTTATGAAAACAGCACAGCTGTTGTTTTATGGTAACTCTTGTATAACTTTTAAACTGAACTAAGCCTTTTGAAAAGGGGAGATGCTGATTAAAATTCATTGAGCCTCCTTTGGAAAAGGGTTTCTAAAATGTGATTAGGTTCCCAAAGCATTTTACAAAGGAAGCTAGAAAGCCTGCTACAGAGATTCAGCCACAAGTAGGCTGAAAGTTTACCCCATTGTCCACTAAAGAGTATAATTAGCTTACTGAAGTTTTAGTGAAAAATGTGCTCTTTGAGTTGCCTTGGATTAGATTTGCTTTGGACAGACCTATTTGCTGCTTTTGTTTAAAATCACATTGAGTCTTATCCATCAAAGTTCTCCTAGACTGGAGAAAAA
>NC_092858.1:82996237-83051384 GCF_032062135.1 Pyxicephalus adspersus | reverse complement strand
TTAGTGTGACAGAGTACTGCACGCAGAGAAGAGACACATTATTTCAATATCATTTCAAGGACTGAGATATAATTTTGACAGTTTGGGTCCTGCCCTGCTCTCACTTATAAATTTAACTGCAATTGTAGCTTTTATTCATAAATTACTGTTATATGAAAATCAAAAATAAAAATAATATTTAGCCTCTTATCCCTTAATAAACTCTGCTGATCGGAATTTACTTGCCTTGGATGTCAAAAGATCTTTTTTCTGGCACTTTTTCTAAAACTAAAACAAAAAAAGTTTTGCCTGTACATGCAAAAAACATAAAAAATTGATTAGGCATTGGTGTACTTGTTCTCTACGAATTTGCTCATTAGGTATGATTTTTTAGAGCAGATGCAGGAACCATTAAAGAACAAATGTGTGATGCATAAGGGTAATTTATTAGAGTGCATCATTTGTTTACTCTTAATTTAGCGCTACTCTTAATGACTTGCTGCATGAACAATGAAGGTTCTGTTATTTCAGAATTTGGTGGTACGGTGTAACCTGAACACCTATCCTACATATAGGAATCCTCAAATGGGTTCAACAGAAACATTTAAAAAAACACAACTTAAATATGATTAGTAATAAAATGAAACATATTGTTATTAATATGAATATATAGTTTTTTTAATTATAATAACTGTTTATGTAAAACAAACTATTGCTTAATGTTATTACTAGATTAGTTTCTAACTTTCTTTTATTGGCTTTTCAATTTTTTTTAACTTTTTATTTATTTCATTAGAGTTCCAGCACCCTTTACAATGGGATACCCCTCATTAATTTTATAACATCAATCTTTTTTGTTTTCCAATGTGTCTCAAGTTACAGTTACGGTTGTTCTATTTGTGTTAAAAGTTTTAATAGCCTAGCAGCTATTTAAATTATACACATAGTGGAAAATATTGGATTTAAGGCAGCAATAAAATGATAGGGAAAGGTTTGAGCCAGGTTATTATTTTGGTTGTTAGGTTCTCTGTGTTTACTATATCCTATTCCGACCATTAGGACAGGTTGTGGGGGAATTATGTATTTTCACAAGCGGCATTTAAAACCTGACATAGACTCTAACTCTAGAAATCTATTGTAGGCTAAAAAACAAGATTTTTTTTGAGTTAGGCTTTAGAAAATTGTTTTATTTGACATATAATTCAAAACAATTAAACATTCCATAAATTTTATCTCAATTGTACTTCAACGCTTTTCATGGAGATAAGTAAACTTTATCAGGAATCAATTGGGATCTACAAATATATATTCAGGAATTGAAGTTACACCCAATATTTAACAACACAAAAATGATTAGAACACATCAAGACAAAATTTCACTTACAATGATAAATATAGCTACCCAGACCAAAAGTTTTCTCTGTCCAAAGTTCTCACAGTAAAATGGCAAGGGTACCCTATAAACAATGGCAGCAGAGATGATCCCAAATCTTTTTCTCTTTCCTAAGCATCTTCATGAATTTACCCACTCTATCAACTAAATAAAAAAATCCTTTAGAAATCCCATATGACGTAATACATTGGATTCACAGAAAATGCCAATGAGTAATCAATAACACTGGTCAACAAACATTTCTTGACAAACAGAATAAAGTCATTTTAAATTATATTTGATGCACAGATTCAAAATATGGTATTGGTTTTGCTAGATTGGCGCTAGTTTTTGAAATAATGACCTCAATAATACCCTCATAGAAAACTAAAAGAAAAGAAAATCAAGCAACAATAAACATAGATATGCCTACATATACAAAATTAAGTTTTTGAAATACTTAATGTCATCATATTCTATATTCAGTATATTTACAGAACATATCACAAAGAACTCAATGAAAAACTCCGTTTGTATGATTTCCTTTTATGCTGATGATCAGGACAATCACGTTTGAAGACTCCAGCAGTATTCTGCCATCATGTGTCTATCCCATCTGCCCTGATACCTTTCTTCCATCACCTTTATATCTTGATGGAACCTCTCTCCTTGTTCCTCAATGAAATCACTAATGTTTTCTGGAAATGTTTGCAAATGGCTATGGAGATAGTGTACCTTTACGCTCATAGTAGCACCCAAATCTTTAACGTTTAGGAGCATGTTTTTTTTACCAGTTCTTCATAATTTTGTGCTTTATGGTTCTTGACAACCATGACATAGCTGTGTCAGGCAGAAGCTTCCGTATCAGTCATGTAACTTGTGAAATTTGAATATTTTATCAGTTTCCAAATGTGGGGTCCATCAAAGATTTCTGCTTGGCACTACCTGGTGTCCTTGTTCAGAGCTCAAACAAATTGCTTCACTAATCCCAACTTTATGTGTAGTGGAGGGAGAATTATTTTTTCTTTCTCAACCATTGGCTTGTTAATGATGTTTGCTGGACCTTTTTTCATGTTTTCCCTTTGAGCCTATGTCACCTTTTTCCAGGGATCCTGCTTTGCTTCACTATCCCACAAGCAGATAAAACATGTGTATTCTGTTCTGTATTCTATTTGCTGTCCAAGTAAGAAGCTAACCATTTTTAAATCAACACATATGGACCATTGGTGTTCATGATAGCAAAGCTTTTGTAAGACCATTTGGATATTTTCATCTTCTTCTTTAAGTTTTGTTGAGTGACCAACTGCACTTGATGCACAGCAGTTGCCAATATGCAGTAAAATAGATTTCAAACTTTGAGTGGAACTGTCACCAGTAAAAAGCTGCCAGTCTTCTGCTCAGTATTCTGGTACTCCCATATGGGCTAGTAGTCCAGGGATGTTACAAAAGTACAGGAATTCTCAATCTTTACTGAAATATGGTAGGAGTGTCACCTCTCTTGTCCTATAAACCCTTTTTTTAACTTCCGGTCTCAGACAGTTCTTTTCTTTTAGCCTGGATTCTAAAAGTTCAGATGCTTGTTTTTACAGACCTAGTGTAATGCGCCTGGGCACACAAGCCACAACCAACTCCAGATATCCTTCAATCAGGCTTTATTCAGTGTCATAAAGCACAGTAAGGATTAAGTCCAAATAAGCAAAGTACAAATGGGTAAGGCAAAGACAGGTCAAGAACAATCCGAGGTCAGGGCTGGCAGCAGGCAGAATGGTCAGTAACAATCCGAGGTCAGGGCAGGCAGAGTTCAAGCAGAGTCAACTTCAGACCAGGTCACTAGCACCATGCGGCACAGGTCGTCTTGCTGATTCCAAATCAGGGTACTCCCACTTGGTTTTCTTTGAAAACGATTGAAACCTTTTACATTCACAGCACAAAAATAACAATCATTATGATGATTCTTGGACTCTAGTTATATCATGGATCAGCAAACTTTTTGGACTACTAGGCCATTTCAGGAGGTCAAGAAGGCACACTAGGCCAGAAGAAACAGGTGTCCAAGCAAGTGTTTTTTTATTTAAAAATACAGTACGACTAATAGGAAACATGATGTTGCATGTTCTTAGAGACAGATACAATATCAGGTTGTAATGATGAAGCCTCAGTCTTCTGCTCATCTGCAGTGTGGTCTCTGTACATGTGCGTGTGCTTGGCATAAAAATTCCCCTTGAGATTCGACCGCTTGAAAGTGCGGTTGGTGTTGTTGCACACTAAACACAGGGCTTGGTTGCTGTGTTGGATGAAGAATAATTTGTCAGTCCATTCGAGGTTGAGGACACGACGTTCAAGGTCAACCTTTTGCTCCTTAGGCATAGTACTTGGGGTTACTGTGTGGGAACTCGATGATATCAATGATGAACTTGCAATAATGTAACATTTCAAATAGGCTGTATCCAACAATAAATAACTAGGGGGGCATTTGACCGGACTGGAATACTGGCTAGGCTGTATCCTGCCTAAAGGCTGCAGTTTGCCTACCTCTGCCAAATATACAGCAAATTTCAATCTTTTCAGTTTTCCATTTTTCCACTGAGGTAAACACTCTACACAAGTTTTGCATACCATAGGGGGAGCCCAATACTTATCTTGGTCTCCCAGTTTAATACCAAAATATGCAAGATATGCTTGTTTCACAAATTCTGTATTGTTTCTTCTTTGTTTTTGCTGAGAATATTCACCACAAATGTAGCAAAATACATTAGGGTTATTTAAATAACTTCTTATTGAGGCACTTATATTTCTGTAAAAAACGAAAATGTATGAAAAAAAGAAAGCAAATGAAAGTTTCATGAAAATAATGCTAAATTTAATATATAAAATGAAAAGATTGGTGTAAATAAAGATTGATAATAATATGCTGTGTTAACATTTGTTGTTGGTAAAATCACCTATTCTGAGTCCTGTATCACACGAAATAGAGCTAATTCAATGAAACTGATGTAATTTCTGGATTCAGTAGACCTGAAATACACTAAATATATTGAAAATGGCTGAAGTTGCTCTTTTATTTTAATTTTTTATAATGGAATAAGTCCTTGGGAGCCCTGTAAAATGACACTAAGCAGACAAATATCACATCGGCTATATATATATATATATACATGGGAACTCTTCGCTTGTGAAAGTGAGAAATGTTTTGTCCATTGCACTTTACTTGTAAAATATGTTTACTAAATAGGTGAGAACACAGAGCTATAATCATAAAATGTGTTAAATAAGGTGACTTAGATGTTGTCCTGTTTAAATATTGTCACACTTTTTCGTTTTTCTTTTTTTTCCCTGCCTAATTACCATTTTAATTAACCTTGTTCATTTAACTGTTCATTGTTTGTACTGGAGGTAGCTACATTTTCTTTTTTACTTCAATAAAAAAAGTATTGGAAGTCATGGACGCGTATTTAAAATAAATTAAAGTATTTAATAGAATTATTTTTTTTCTATTTATTATACACTGTAAAGAAAATAATCATTAGGTCGTGTTGATTTCTAGAGACTACAATTTGCCTAGAATTGCTTGACCCATCAAATTCATCACAAAAGCTGACTATATGAAGCTAAAAGGATTCTCCAGTAACCCCCATTTTTTTTATTTTGCAGGTAACATTTGCAACAGTTGGTGTTCTCAGCAATATTAAACTAATAGGTCACATTCTGTTCATAGGAAGAGCTGTACATGTCAATCAAAACTATTTTGTCATTGTTATTTGTTATATTTGTTATTCTGTCATCTTATTTAGCACAGTGTTCCCGGTTTGTTTACAAAGCAATTTAGGGACTTATCTTCTCCTCTCCTAACTGGAAAACTTCCAGTTGGCTGGGTCTCTGTGAAAAACTAACTTGTTAAAATCTTTCAGGTACAAATATAAAAATATATTATATATTTTATAATATATATATATATATATATATATATATATATATATACACACAAGTAATAATGGTGAGAGTAGAAGTTGCCCAGAGCAGCCAATTACAATATTTATTTTACCAGCCATACATTATTGGGGTGAATTCTTATTGGTTGCTTAGCATAACTGCACTACAATTAGCACTAAAGAACAAACTTTTTACTCAGTAGAGCCAGCTGATCTTGTTTGCTATTGGTTACCGCAACAATTTTCTTCCAACTATTATCAATGTGTTAACCTTTTGATCTATCAAAAAGCCAAGCCATGCTTAGCTCTGCAAAATGCTCAGAGATGAATAACCTAACCAATTAAATGACTAAATGCAAATAACATGAATGTCAGATAACTCATTTAGTGAATAACCTTATATATAATGATGTCTTTACCAAGACATATTGTACACTCAGTAATTGTATCAGACATGAACATAACCTCTATTATAGTCAAGGAAACTATTTAAGTCCTTTCCTTAGCTATATTTATATATAAAGTGTAATACATAATTCTATGCTTCTTCAGATTCATGGACAGCACTCTGCATGAATGCCCGTTTCTATTCAGACACTCAGTACATTTTACTGAATACCATCAGGATGAGTTCACTCTATTGTGTGTCATTTATAGAAGACAAATGGTATATTTCCTTCTTCTTGTACAGATTTTTCTAGATGTTCTCTTTGCACTGTAAATGTGGGAAAATCTTTTATATTTTTATTTTATTTTATATTAAAAATGTTTTATATACCAATATTTCTTTTATACAGAAATATTTGAAACTTGGAATTCATGGTGTATATAAACCTATGCTTGTAAAAAAAAGGGGAATTATGCTAGGAATCTATTTCATGAGTCATGACCCGTAACAATTGTTGAATAATTCTATTATAATTAGACACTTCCGATAACTATTTAACCATTTACAAGTAAAAAACCAATGCTGAAATTTTCCAGGAGTGATAGATTTATTTTGACAGTATGTACACGCATTCAGGATTACGTAACAAGGTAGTGAGATCTATAAAATACTAATGCAGAGTTGCTGTACTTGCACAATGCACATTGCCTAATTAAATAAACCTGCAACCAATGCACTTTGTGACATAGGAGTCAGCTGGAGGAACCACAGCTCCCAGCAGGGGACATGCTATCTGACATATTTGCAAGTGGTGGATGGAAGCAGCATCTGGAGCTCTGCAAGAGAGGAAAGATTTTCTTTGACGCTTAATAGAAAAAAGAATATTCATCTTTTCTTGTAGGCTGCTTCCACTTTATTCAGATATGCTTTATGCTATGTTCAAGCTGACTGTGAGGTTGCATTGTGGTTACCACACCCTCACACCCCTGAATCACTTCCTCATGTATAAATTCTACATAAAAATCTAGAGCATCGCTGCAAGCCCTACTGTTGTTTGTGGTGCTAGTGTGAACATAGCTTTAGGGTCACATTTAACCTTTTTCAATATTATTATATATAAAAATTGGCGTGAGCAAATCTTTTTATTGTATCAATGACAAGTTGTGACTGTTCATCTTAAATATTGATCATGCAATATACAACACTAATAACATATAAATAAATATATATATCGTTCTATAAGTAAGATCTTCTGATTCTCTTCCCTTTCATGACCACAAATTGACTTCATGGACTTCAAAATCCAAATGTAAAATGCCATGATAATGTCAATTTGCAGAATGAAACTAGGAATGTGTGGCTGTGTACGTTCCTAGTTTTCAAACCCACTGTCAATTAAAGAATAAATAGTCATAAAGGGTTTTGTCACGTTAACTGACACATACCATGCAGGCTATTTAAGCTACAAAAATTCTGGTCAGGAAAAGGTTAAAGCATACCTATACTTTAGTATATCTGCCTTTCAAATCACCCCCAAGTCTTAGTTTCACCTGTTAATGCTCTTGCCAGATCCATGCTTTTAAGCCTATAGGTAGTCACATGGGAAGCCACTGCTTGCAATCTTCTAGACCAGCCTATCTCAACCTTTTTACCCCTGAGGACCGCCTAAAATATCTTTCAGGTCACGAGGGACCCCTGCTAAATTGAATTAATTGGGGTCAATGGGAGGAAGCCTGTTCAACTGAAGGCCAGTACAAAAAAAATGGCCCATAAAAATTATTTCTATAATACCTCCTTATAGACAACTAATGAGAACTAAAAACATCATTAAATCAATGCAGCTTGGAAACTTTAGGAGGTCAATCTGCCACATTTCAATGAACCCCTTTTAACCTTGGAGAAACCTGGTTGAAGATGGTTGTACAAGAGTACCCCTTACTATGTAAAAAAACCATAGTCAATGTATTCCCTATTAATAGGTCATCTGTTTTGCTTCCCAATTAAAGAACCATATAAATGAATTGGAAATAGCAAGAGATCAACCACAGAGTTTGCAGCAGTGGCTTGTTATTCTGTGGACCACACAGCACGGCAGGAGATTGAACAGGTGGGCATAGGATTTTGGTAAAAGGGTGCTAAGGAAGTGTAACTATACCTTATTATAATCACAGCAGCAAACACATTGAGTTTATATAATCACAATGCAAATAAGTCACTTTTTTATCCTTTATGAAGATACGTTCATGTGAAAAATTAAATACACCTATTCGAAATTACTGACTTTTTCAACATATTTGAGCGCGTTGTGGGTTGAATGATCATGGCTGTCATTCTAAGGACAAAGCGTTGGGAAATATGTACTGTAGACAACAACCTTGTATTGAAAGTAAATATTGCAGTAAAAGCTAATTTTTTTTTAATTTTATCCCCTTTATTGGGCTATTTATTTTTTGGTCCGCTTTAGGGCTGAATAGTTTTTAAGGTGGCTCCTGAAAAAAGGTACACATAATAGAACAATAGTTATAAGAGGTTATTCATCAAATTGCAGTGAAATCAAAAGGCATATTATGAAATGGAAGACATATTATGAACATGCTGAGTAATGAAATCATTACTACTTCAGCACGCGGATCAAACAATTGCTGTTTGCTGCAATCATCCTGTGCCTAACTATACACAACACAGTTAGCAGCGCTGTTTTCTTTCCTTGAAACAATTGATCGTTCCTGCTTTTAATCAGTGTCTGTTGAGCAAAAGGTGACATTTCTGTAATGACAATGCTTTCTTGCAGTGCACGTCTCAAAACATCTTCCCTGCCAGTCCTGAAATTTGATGGGCCATAGGATACAAGTGCCTGTACAGAATACATCTCAGGGGGTGGACTGCTTTATATTCTTTCTACTTTTCCTCTAGAATTAGGATTTAAACACAACTTTCTAAGGAAACATTGCTTACACAACTCTCATATGGATAAGGATGATTACCATGAACTTGGGGTAGCAAACAAACATTTTTTTCTTTGGAGTCATAGATCCCCTGGGGAATTAGAAAAAAGTCACAGAAGCACAAAATGATGCTTTCACAGGGCTTATGTTTTTTCCTTCTGTTTAATCCCTCGTCAAAAATAAAATCTCATTGTGCCCATTCCTCATTATTGTAGGGTGAGTTGGAGAAGGGAAGGTGGGCAGGAAAGCGTTCTTTTCTTTCACGGCTTTCTACTACTGTAAAACACCAAGCACTGAAGGATTTTTCTAGAGCAGTCACCATAAAAAGATGGACAGCGGTAGGGAGCATAGATATAAATAGAAGAGTGGTGGTAATAATATAGCGTAAAAGCTTTTTTTTTCATAATTTACTTTCTTTGCATGATGAACTAGTAAAATCTTCGCAGAAGATGGCACTACAAGAGTAGCAGTCCAAGATCTTTCCATACATATTGTGGAAATATTTACAAACAAATTCATACTTTTCATGTGACTGAATTTACATTTATTGTGTTGAAATTTTGAATCCAATTGTTGCAACATGTTTTATATAATTTTTACCTGGTTTTAAAAGCTACAACACTCATTTCCGGTTCATCTGGGTGGATCCATGGCAAATCAGAGGAGCAACATGCCACAAATTGTCTTGACCCAACAGGCCCTGATATAAAGTTTTCCAACTGTGGGATATTCCACGTTATCTACAATTCAGAGAGTGCATTGACAGAAGCACATTCAAGTTCAGGCTAGTAAAAGGTGAAATACATTTTAACAGGCAATATGGAGACAAAAGATTGTATTTTTTTAAGAACAGGCCCTTAACAAATACTTGAGCCCAAGTGTATGAGAGGATAGATAAAACATCCTCTACATTATTATCAGCTTTTACAATATCCTTGTAACAAATAATAAATTCTTTTTATGGACTCCAGCTGGCAGAGCTCTAGATCTCAAAGTGACATTGAACAGTGGACAAAAAGTGCCATTTGCAAGCTTAAAGTCAATAGTGTGGGTAGTGTGGGATATCAATATGTATAATTCCTGTTACATCAACAAGCAATAGTATACTGTAAAATGAGTCAGTGCCAGAGTTTGCCAGTTGTGCCGGCAGTAAAATAAATCTGATCAGTGATTTGCTGTTTTTGTTAACTACAGTGTATACTAAATTAGGTAAAAAGGAGAAAGAAAGAGGTTTGAGGATCAAGTACTTTGATGAAGTGTTATTTATGTATTTATACACTTTTTATTCATACATAATTATGGTGAACATACATTGGTTACATTGCCCATGTCTTGTTATATTGTCACAAGACTGGGAAGAATAGTCCTATACATAGATGCTCTAGCCAGATAACAATTGAAATAACTGTATTGGTGATATATGACCCGACGCATTTCGCCACAGTTGGGCTTTCTCAGGGGTATGATATTATACAAGCTTTAGGGTCTGTGTATATATACAGAACAAAATTAATTATAAAGTATACATCAAACATTATATTAAAGTACATCAAATAAATACAACATAAATAGTTAAAAGAAATTACTTCAAAAAGTACAAAAAATATATATTGTGCATTGTATAACGCATGAAAATTAGGAAGGAACTCCCAAACAAGTCATTGTAATCACAATTCCATTAGAGTGGTATGTGTAATTGGGTACATCATGTTCGGCCAAACAGCTATTGAACCAAAGAAAGACATGTTTAGGTTACATTTATGAGAAATAATGGACCCTTATGGTGGTGTTTAGTGGAAAGAAGAATTCCCTCTGACGTGTAATTAGTAGGAAGAACAATTTCCACCTAAATTAAAGGTAGAGAGAGCAAAAATGCTCAATGGGAAGAAGAGAACCCCAGGAACTGTTGGCAGTAGGGGTGCTTGCTTGGTTCAGAAATGGATAGTCAGGAAAAGACAGCCAAGCTTCTGCACACATCTGGACCCAATATCCCGGGCTTCTAAGTCCCATAGGAGTGGTCTGGGCAGTAACGGAAAGAGTTCTGCCAGTGGCAATTGTACAGTATGATTTTTATAGTAATGAAAGATTCTTTTTGTTAGCATTATTTTTTTTTTAAACACTTTGCCAATAAACCTATTACTGATATAAATCATATCAAAGTATTTGTTATTACACTCATGTTTCTGGTGCTAAATATTTTCTTCCTTCTTTATCTGCAGTAGTTACCGAGTTTTTACATTTATAGTCAGCATTTCCTGCAAAATGAATATGACAGTACTGATATAAATAGAGCGGTAAGAAAAAGCATAACTTCTGCAATATGAGAAAAAATGAAGAGGTCTTTAAGAGAGTCTTTGGAGAACGCTTCCTTTACTTTAATAAAATTACTATTTCTCTCAACTCAAGGCTCCATTAGCCTCTCTACAGGAGAGCAAGCAGACGGAAGAGAGCAAGGGAATGTGAGACACAAAGGAGGTCCAAGAGGAAAATCTACTTATCTCATTAGAGCATCATATAGACCCTGACAGCATTAGGAAAAATTAAAAGCAATTGACATCACTGTTCGAGAACTGGAAAAAACAAAAGCATGTTATTATTAGCAATAATTTTGTATCCAGCATGTGAGTTTCATCCTGTTCTACAGAATTAATTTTTGTATTTCCTGTATAAAAGTAACATAAAAAGAACAGAAAGTCATTGAAATCTGCACTTGTAAGGCAAGCTTGTCTGATGTTAGAATGTTATATAACAGTTGGAGCATCTGGCAAAGTGTAGCTATTTCATGTAAATTTTGGAAGCAAAGTCATAACTAAAGGTTATTGGGCCCTGGTGAAAATCCTCAACTTCAGAAAAATCACATCCCATATTATAACTTTTGATGGTTATGATATGCTCTTAAAAGAATAAATAACAAAACTTATCATCATGAAACTGCTGCCATCTGAAAATACATATTAATAAGATAAAACGTTCAGGGATACAAACATTTTCTGGGTTCAGAACTTTGTTTCTCAGGAGAATGCCCTAAAATAACATAATTTGCAACACACACACTCACTCTCACTTTTGCCCTCTTTTGCAACCTGATGGTAATCTAAAGCTAAACTATAACACTTAAGCAAGTGAATGCTGCAACAGGTAACACTTGCAGGTCTGGTCACTTCTCCAGCATGTGACTATGATCAATGAAGACGAAAACTGTCAAGCTCATCGGTCTGTCCCTTCTCTCAATATGAGCTCTTCTATAAAGTGACTGCAACGGGCTGCTACCAAGTCAAATGAAGGAACATACACTGATGTATCAATTAATAATGAATTGTTGATAGACAAAGTTAAAAAGATGACATATTCTGTATGGAATCAAGGTAGGAAACAGGTAGAAACATGCACTTACTTTTGTAATTTAATTTCTGTTGTTCCTAATAGGGATGAGCGAGAAGATCACTGACATTTTTGTGAAAATTTCCTCGAACTTCTGGTGGGTTTACGAAATTTCGGCGAATCGATTTCGCGAATTCCATTAAAGTCAATAGGCCAAATTTAAACATTAATAGCAAAGCCCCTATACATGTTAAACCACAACATTTGCTACCTAAGTATAAGAGAACAGTGGAAACAATGAAAAAAATACAAAAGTTCCAAAAGACCTTGTGGTTTTCCAGAAAATGGCAGGCAAAATGACAGCAGGGAAATAGGATTTTTGCATGATGGACAGCATCCAGAATGCAGCACAAACTTTAGGACATTGAGAAAGGGTGAACTCACGCCACTAACAACAGTCTCTGCCGTCAAAACAGCAGGAAAACGCATTGCTATTTAATGTACGCACCCCTATTAAATTTACATAGCTGCATAATATTTTAACGCTAATAAATCTTGTTTAATAATAATAATAATTGCTAGCGGGCATCATGACCTGGATGACATGTGTTAGGAATGACACCCATGAAGTTGTGACACGGAGAGACGGAGCATAGGCCAGCGAGAGTAGTAGCAATGTGTGGCCTCTGGTCAGCTATCGCCAGGGAGACTGCATTGGTAAGATTCATGGAGAGCTGGGTGTAGTGCATCATCAATGCCACCCAGAAGTGTACAATTTTAGTGACTGGAGTGCTGACAGGTGGCAGCAGCAGGAGGAGGAGGCGGTGGGCCCTGAGACGGAGCATGGACCGCATTGGTAACTGGCATCTAGAGCTGGGTGTAGTGCATCATCAATGTCACCCAAAAATGTGTAATACAATTTAGGTAAACGGAGTACTGAGAAGGTGTGGGGACAGCATTGGTAACTGGCATCCAGAGGTGGGTGTAGTCCATCATCAGAAATTTAACTGTATTAAACGGTCTTTGGTAAATAGGAACAGGTATAAAACACTAAAAACTCTCCATTGGGGCTCCCTGATGTTTGCAATCCCACCTAACTCACACTGGGTGACTTCTGGTGAAGGTTTTCTAAACTGTATTATTGGGAAGACTATCAAATTTACAACCATTATTGGAAGATTTCAAGAAGTTTTACTTGGTGTTCATGCAGATCACACTGTTCACCCAATTAAATTCAAGGATTTGAGGACTGGTGTGGCTGTGTGAAGAGCAAGGCTGGTTTTTGGGCAAATGTTCTAAATGTGGAACCAGTAGAAGACTCAAGAGGCCAAGAGGTTGAAGGAGAGACATTAGAAGAAAGATTCTGCATCTCCAGCACCAAAATGTCTTGAGCTTGGGAGCTTCTGGCCTGAACACATGTCGATATGGGAATCTGTGTTGACTGCAGGTGTGCACAAGAAATCATGTTTACCTCTTCGACATTCTCACCATGGGACCAGGGGTCTTTAAAAATGGTCTCCAAGTGGTGCTTGAAGACAAGGGCATCCTAAAAGGCACCCATGACTGTCATTGGCTAGGAGATATTTTGTCCCTCCAATGTGGTGTGTTTTTTAATAATGTTTTTGATACACAGGTGGGTGATGTTTACTTGTTTTCCATGGAGACTGGTGGTTATTTTCCTCATCTATTGTGAAGGAATGTTTCAGTATCTAAATATGCCGTCTGAACAAGAACAAGTTCTTAAATATCAAACAAACATTGATGGAGCAAAATCCTAATATTTGTTCCGACCGTCCATTGTCTGCTACTTTGCTGAAAGTGTTGGCTCTGGAAGTATCGCACCTCCTAGATTTGTGTCAAGCTATGTTGAATGGCATGCTCACTGACTTTACATTGTTAGTTGACAGCTATCTTAATGCTCCTCAGCTAGCAAAAGCAGATGCTTTAGCTGTGACTGGGAACTTATGCTCTGAGCTTTCCAAAGAAAGAGAAGAGAAAAGGCTTTAAAAGAATATGATGTTACCAGCCATGAATTCTTTGTGAGATAAGAGTAAACAAAGCCATGATCTCTAAATGGGACATTCCTAAAATAAGATTGGTGCTAGGAGATGCCTTAGCACATTCAAACTTTCTCCTCTTTGTTTTGAGAACCACAGAACAATATCATATTTGGTTCTCTCATGTATCAGCTTACTGGTAGGATTCATAACAAATAATTAACATTTGAAAGGAAGAGAACTACTCTAATAATACAGTTGTACGTCTGCTTAAATACTTCAGAAAGTCTTGAATAGATTTTATTTGTTGTTTTTTTTTATTAGTACATTTTTATGTGGGGAAAATATAGGCACAGAACAACTCAATGTGCCTCTACTCTATTTTTGGGTTTCAGCATAGTCTGGTAAAATGTATCATTGTAAAAATTATAGCTACTTTGGTTTGTTTAATACAACTGTTTCAATTATTGGGCATTTTGTACAATTTGTCAAATTGTACATTTGTCAAATTCCTAATAAATTGCTAATGTAGTTAAAAAATAAAATCTGTATTTATTTTATTATAGGCCAAACATTTCACTGTACCAAATGGTCTTCCTTGGTAAATAGGAACAGGTATCAAACACTGAAATGTCTGTATTTTTTATATTAGCACAGACATTATGCTGTACCAAATTGTCTTCTTTGGTAAATAGCAAGAGGTATCAAAGACTGAATTATCTGTATTTTTATATAGTGGGACACATTTTTTTTTTAACAAACAGTTACTTCTTTGGTAAATAGCAAAATGTATCAAACAATGAAATATATGTAATTTTTTAAAGAAAGACAGAATTTTTTGGGGGGTGTTTGATAGATAGCAAGTAGGATCAGAATAAAATATATGTATTTTTTTGAGAGAAATACAGAATATTTTCTGTCTTTTTTGATAGATAGCAAGAGGGATCAGAATAAAATACCTGAATTTTTTGGAGAGAAATACAGAAATTTTTCTGGCTTTTTTGATAGCAAGTGGGATCAGAATAAAATATCTGTATTTTTTGAGGGAAATACAGATATTTTTTCTGTCTTTTTTGATAGATAGCAAGTGGAATCAGAATAAAATATCTGAATTTTTTTGAGAGAAATGCAGACATTTTTCTGGCCTTTTGTATAGATATCAAGTGTTATCTGAAATAAATATCTGTATTTTTTGGAGAGAAATACAGAATTTTTTATGGCTTTTTGGATAGATAGCAAGTGCTATCACAAGTAAATATCCATATTTTTTTAGAGAAATACAGAATTGTTTCTGGCCTTTTGGATAGATAGCAAGTGATATCAGATTTAAATATCTTTATTTTTTTAGAGAAATACATACATTTTTCTGGCTTTGTAAAGATATAACCAGTGCTATTAGGTTTAAATATCTGTATATTTTTGGGGAGAAATACAGAATTTTTTCTGGCTTTGTGGATGTATAGAAGGTGCTATCACAGTTAAAAATCTGTATTTTTTTAAGAGAAATACAAATTTTTTTCTGGCTTTTTGGATATATAGCAAGTGCTATCACAGTTAAATATCTGTATTTTTTGAGAGAAATACAGAAATTTGTACGGCTTTTTGGATAACTTGCAAGAGGTATCAGACTGAAATATCTCTTTTTGTACATTAGGACAGAAATGTTTCTGCTTTTTTTAAAAATAGCAAGAGGTAGCAACTTTAACTGCACAATCTGTTTATTTCAAGATATATGGAGAGAGCTCCTAACCTGCCCTGTCACAATGCACAATGGCTTTTGTGATAGATATGTGATAGATTGCAAGAGGTATCAGACTGAAATATCTATTTTTGTGGAGTAGCACAGAAATGTTTTTGCCTTTTTGGATAAAAAGCAAGAGGTAGCAAGAAAAACTGCACAATCTATATATTTTTAGATATACAGAAGGCTCCCAATCTGTCCCTGTCACAGTGCCCTTCTCTCCCTGCTTCTTTCCCTCAGACAGAACACAAGATGGAGTGACTAACCCCTTTCTCCTTCCCTGTATATATACCTATTCTGAGATCTCTCCTGATTGGGCTGCTGGGCCTTGCTGTGCATCCTGGGAGCAAATGATTCGCTCCCAGCCATGCCATTCCTGCTGCAAATAGTGGGCGTTCCCGCCCCCTGAATTTCCCCTTGTTTGTTCAGCGAGAACACAACCTCACGGCGAATCACAAGGCCGTTCTCGCTTAAATGTTCGGTAAGCGAGAACGGCCCGATTCGCCGCAATATCGAACTTAATAATCTCCCTCACTCATCCCCAGTTACAAATGCACAGAAAATCTCTCTTTGTAGAGGCAAGCTCTTTGAAAAAAAATGCAGTTCATGTTTGTTGATGCCTTTGCAGATATATTTCAAACCTTAACTGAATTTCATTGTGTCATGGTGCCCCAGAGGTGACCAGTTTTCTATCCCTTCTTCAGATCATCAAAGTATCCTCTTAGACCAGCAAAAACAGGTCTGACCCTGGAACATGCAGACATGAATAGGTTTTGAAAAGCCTTTAAAGTGAACAGTATTTTTTAAACAACGCTGACCCTTTTATCTGCATCTAGTTCTACTGAAAAACAAAAGCTTTATTTCTGGAAAAAAATGATTTAAAAACGTATTTGAGGTATTTGACTTATTTGCTACACCACTATTATTAGTCCCATTTTGTTTGTAGGTAACATTCTTGCAGACGGTATCAACATTATGAATTCTGTTTATAAAGCAGTGTGCTTGACATTCAACCAACATTCTCAGGTGGAGAATCAATTACTGCTATTCAACACATGCACTTTGACGATTCAACACCGGTGAATTTTTGGTACATGTCTGATTCACTGATATGTAAATAAACCCCTTTTAGAAGATACAAACAAAATCTCTAATTGGCAAACATTTAAGAAAAATACACCTTCAAGGTAACTGTGACAGTAACAATCACATCAGCCACTAATGTAGGGAAATTAACAAGAAAAAATGGGCAACAAGCTTGGCTGAATCAGGCACGATACTACATATTGTCAACTATGATCAACTACATTTAGTATTAGATTTAGGATCTTTGGCCAAAAGATTAAGCAGTTCGAGCAGCTCCAGTAATGCAGGTTAAGAAAAAAATAATGCCTCACTACCTCATCTGAAATCAGAAAATGTGGTCACAGTAGTGTCATGGTTTCCACATCATTAGGAGGAGCAAATGGTCATATTCTGCCACAGCTGCTTGTTCTCTTCTCTCTGCAGCATAAAATGTATATTAGTCTGTAACAAGATGGAAATATTTGTGGGACTACAAGCTTCAGGAAGGGTTAAATTATAACACAAACAGATGTGTTTTACCAGTTGGATGATATGAAAATAGGCACTCCCTGAGGTTAACCAAGTTGTGTGATCTTGCTTTTGGAACTGCTGGACCATTGTATACATCCAATAAAAATAAATAATAAGCTTCATAAATTTTTTTTGGTTTGTTTGCGATTAACTCATAGTGAGGATTTTATACAATAACTGACACCACACTGCCTAATAATATGTTGAGACAAACATCTGTCCTAATTGCATTTATTAAAATATTGTACCTCTTCCGACTTACATACAAATTCAACCTAAGAACATACCTACAGTCCGTATTCCATATGTAACCTGGGGTCTACCTGTATATATATTATAGCCTAACATATTGATGCTAAATAAATTCTTTTTAATATTTATAATAATTATTTAATCTTTCCTGACACTTGTAGTCCTATAAATACTTCCAAAAAAAGACATTCATTACAAACAATACAGAGAATAATAGGGAGCACAGAGTTGTATAAGAGTTGGATACCAGCAAACAATTCCAGCACCCGACCATTCAGCAACGCTATATCCTTCCTTTCTTAATCATTGTTTGCTGGTATCAAACTCTTAAACATATAACTACTACCTGTAACCCTATAAGAGCATAAGACCATTGGATGAATACCTACATTCACCCTCATACCTCATCATATGATACCAAACAACTATGTTAGTCCATATAAACCCTACTTGTGTATCAGCACTACCTTAGGAACTACCTGTCTTGAATACACTATTAAAGACCCGACCTTCCTACTACCTACCATGAATCGTATAAAGTCAGATCCCCCTGAGGAAGCCTAATCTGGGCGAAACGCGTCGGGGGACGGAAAACACGGTCTTATAACTTTTTCTTGTTTCCCATACATATTCTCTGCTGTTTAATGTCCACACTAGCAATATTATGTCCAGTGAACTATCCTATTTCTGTGATTTAGAACAGAACTAGGCAAGACAAACATAATATGTTTTGTTAACTTGAACCAATATTCCTACTTCTGTAATTCCTTTTACCAGAACTAGGCAAGAGAAATACAACATACTAACAAATATATGTTTGTGAATTATGTATTTGTATGACTTTGTTATGTATGAAGTTAGGATGTATTAATACATTCACTGAGTGACACAATACTTTTGAGCCTCAAACCTCTTTCTTTGTTCTCTCTGTGCTCCCTATTATTCTCTGAATTGTATTTACCAAAGAGGGAGGCCCAACTGTACACACCTTAAATCCCCTAGGGACAACAGGGAACATCTCCACTCCCACCATCCCTTTTCCTACCCCCCCTTTTCCCCCCTTCCCCCCGCCCCCCATTCCCGGACCATCAGATACTATATATACATTACAAACAATACTTTTTATCCCCCTAACATCTATACATAAAAATATGCTGAGGGTCACTAGACAACAGCATTGGAAATGTCCTAACTTCCTAACATAGCACTATTGAAAAAAAGCACATTACCCACTGTAAACCACAGAATAGTTGAATTATTTTGCAAGGGAAAAATAGGATGAATAGCAAGTGAATCAATTTCCCACTTGGGTAAATCTTGTTTGATGAAATTTTCAGTGGTAAATCTTAGTTGATGTGATTTTTGCTGGGCAAAAGGGGAAAAGCTTCTGTAATAAATAAAATAAATGTTACAAAATCTTTTCTTAGTTGAAAAGAGAACAATTAGGGTAAATTTCATGTTGTGATCTTGATAACTTCACCCTATTAAGCAGGATTGTTTGTATTGGTTATGCTTGTTTAAAAACTGGTAACATGCCATATCAAAAGCAAATATCCATTTTTCTTCAGTTAATAATGAGTAAAATATATGATTGGTAAAACTGCAGTTTTCAAATTATTTCCATGTATAAGCAATATAGTGAGTGAAGCAGGGTATGTATCCTTTTATTCAGGCATAATAATGGCTGTTTCTTGCTCTACTAGCCACCTTTAACGATCAGTCAATAAATGTGCTCTCTTTATACTATTCAGGGATGAAAGGAAAATGAGAGCTGTGCATTTTCTTCCTCCACTATTAGATTTAGAAAGGCTTGAAGTACATCCGAATGGCTCTTTGCTGTTAGTCTCTGCCTCTTGTATGTTATTTTTGCAATTCTTTTATTGCTGATATACTTTTGTACAGGCCTCCCTTTGTTTCTAATTGGGGGAGCCTGTGTGTTTAGAAAGCTGTAATATAGGAGGTTTGCCTTTGTGATAGAACAAGGGCGCAGCAGAGCTAGCGAGAGCAAAGAATACTTGAGAAACAGCTGAGAGCGAGAAGGTTGGTTTGTAGTACTGAAGTCATTTTATGTTCTGGGCACTGCGAGAGACTGTGTACTGAGCAATGCTCCATACTGATACACTTTAATTAGTGCTATATCAATTATTGTCTTTTTTTAATTAAAGAACTTCTATGATGCAGAATTGTTTCTGTGTGTTTGCATTTTTTACTAAATAGACACTACCAAAGATGTATCCCTTTTATCAGACTAATGCATATTGTAAGTAAAAAAAGTATAAAGTAAGTATGGCCATAGAGGGTTATACATGAATAAAAGAATTGGGAAAAATCCATGTTAATTAATATTTTGTCAGTTTTGGAATTTCATTTTTAAGCCTTACAAGATATTTGCAAAACTTCTGAACACTATATTGTTACCAACATTACTGATGTTCAGGGGGACTGGTGGTAAATTGCTCATGCGCATCTTCAAAAAGCTCAGCTTTTTGTAGATGCTTCCAAAAGCTGCTATTCCTATAGGATATAGCAGTGCAGAAAGAGCTAGCAGAAAATACCACAGCTTGTGTAGCCAACTGAAGGTTAGTTAGTGTTGCAAGAAACTGCTCAACAGTGCTTAAGGTATTAAGATTCATGACCAAACAGATATATGTTGCATATTAATATGCAGTATTCTCATTTTAACCAAAAGGTGGTCCATTATGTCTTTTTCATGTGTTTTCACATGAAAAAGACATAACTATCATCACTCCTTTGTTTAAAAAAAGTGTTATTTAAAAAATGTAAAAGCACACGCTAAAAATTACACACATACCTGAATTGTGAAAAGAGTGGATTATCCTCTTCTCTTTGCCTGTTCAGAAAACTGGCTAGTTTCAGAAGCAGAGAAAGTCTAAAACAATCAAGTAGTTCTGAGCTCTTTGCTTAGAAAATCTATACTGCTCTTTCAATCCTGTGTCCTGGGTGAACATTGAATTAAATCTTCAACTAAGGATGTCTATATTGTAACATACAGGTTGATAATTGAAAATCCGGCCATCCATAATCCGGATCCTACAGTTTCCCGGCATTAATTTCGGATTGCATTTTCAATACAGAGACTGCAGTACACTGTTTGGCCACTAATATTTTCATGGGGCTGTTCTACAAAAACAGCTGTTAGGTCTTGCTTGCTGCACTCAATACATGTTAAGACATCCCTGCTGCCTGCTCCCTGGAACTTTGCCAGATGTTCGCAGGTGCTGCGAGAGGAAGATTGGCCAGTGTGTGGAGGTAAGTATAAAGTACTATAAGTATAAGTTCCCGGATTTTTGATTGTCAACCTGTATGTGTTTGAAACCTTAGTTAAACTTTAGAAAAATGACACAAATCCACTATAATTTTAAAAGAACATAAAATCATAATGGTTTTATCTTGCAGCTGGTATATTTGACAAAATGTAATATAGAGAACACATTTAGATGTCAAGTACCTAGCTGTATGATGTTGCTGGAACTTTTTATATGCATCTGTGTTATTTGATATAGAGTGGGTGTTATTGAAATAGGTGGTGAGATAAACTTTGTAAAGTTTTATTAATTTATTTGCCTATCTATTGCCAATATCAAACCAATGGCCTTCCAGTGATTCAGGTAATTTGCTGGCAGGTACCACAGGCAACCCTAAAGCTACTCTATCAGGAAAAAGAGTTTACTCAAAGTATATACAGGTAAAGATGAATACTTACCTCTTCACTGCACATCACTGCTACTCTGATAAAGAGATATCATCTATGCAAAACTAACACATTGAATGTTAATTGCATATATCCCTTTCTGGTATCTCCAGATGATCTCCAAAACACACAGTAGTAAAGTAGGGATTAGTGGGAGATACCACTGAACTGGGACCAGGAATCTTACACTTCTGAAAATGTCAACACTTGAACAGACTTGGTGGAGGAAAAACTATTTGCCTTCTTCCATGCTGGTGCCTGGCACATTATTTGCACTCTTTTGACAACAGTCATTTTAAATACCTGCTTTTCACGCATCCTTAGCTTGTGTTTTTTTTTCATGCAATCCAGGCATTCTTTGTTGCTTTTATTTCAGTTCATAATGAATGCTATGGTGCTAATATAATGTTCAACTGCATTTTTTTTAATGCAAACACAAAGGATAGAATTTTAGAGCTACAGAAGAGTAGTGTTGGTGTTCGAATTCGGATTGTCCTTATATTCGACCCAACCCAAAAAACATGGGATTCAACGGCAAATTAGTGTGTTAAAAATGTTAAAAAAAACGTTAAAGTAATTTATTTAATGTGTGTGATTTGTGTAACTAACTTTTATTTTTTTACAGGTTATCCCACAATGACAGGATGAATCCTCCTGTCAGTGTGGGATCCCCGGGCACTGGAGGGTAAATGGGAACAAGTTTTCCCATTCATCACTTCTAGTGCTCTGTGATTGGCTGGAGAAAGGTAAACCCTGATGACAGCTCAAGCGTCATCAGTTTCTCAATAAAGGCGGCCGCGGCCAGCATTCATTGAGAACAGTGTGCAATCCGCAGCGCTAGAGGTGAATTAACCTCTAGTGCCGGGGATCTTTCAATTAATGCGGCCGCAGTACAAAAGGTTAATTAACCTCTTGTGCTGGGGATCTTTCATTGAATACGGCCGCGGCCAGCATTCATTCAGAACAGTGTGTGATCCCTGACACTAGAGATTAAATGGGGACAAGTCTCCCCATTCAAAATCTCTGGTGCTCTCTAATTGGCTGAGGAAAGCTTTCCTCAGCCAATCAGGGAGCACTATCTCTATTCCTGGATAGAGAAACTCTATCCAAGAACACATACAACTAGTAAAGAGCTGCAAGAGCAATCAGGGGAGAGGAGCTGTCAGCTCTGCTCCCCTGATTGCTTTTGCAGTTCTTCACAGTCCCTAAAAATAACCTGAATTCTCCCACTATTGACTTTAATGGTGTTTGAATTCGGCATTCGATCATCCAAACAATATCTCCCCATTCGACCGAATAGCTTTTGAATCGAATAGTGAGATATTCAACAAATTCTGATTGCTATTGCTTGTAAAAGTACAAATCGACCTACCTCTGATGACTCTTGAAAAGTCAAGTCCTTTAAATGCTAGCTTCTTCAGAGCCCAAGATAAATCAGAAATAAATGTTTTTATACGGAATATTATAATTTATATGGAAAGTCCTGAGATTTTGGGGGTGGATGGAAAATCAATATACAGTAAGTGTATTATTATTTTTACTTCCTGATTTGTTGTTGTGAAGTACAGATAGAATATAACCCAAGTAAGGTTCAACTGGGTTTGCCCTGAATTTACAATAATACAAGATGAATTTAGCTCCAAAGCAAGTCCAAATGGTTTCCCTGTGCACATAAATCTATGGCCACATTTAGGAAATGTATTGTTTACCAGGAGCTTGGGCAATGAGGAAGGAGTACTACGATCCCTGGAGAATTTAGAAAGGTAAATATTGGTTATAACTAAATCATATGATCTTTAGTGTTTCATTTCATTTATATTGGACAAAAACATTTGGACAATAATAATGTCAGTCTGTCAGCAGTAGCAAAGGGCAAATATATACTTACTACATGAAGATTTTGTCATTGGTATCATTAGTGATGGGATATCCCAAAACACTGACTTATCACTGGGGTGAAAGGATTAGACAGAATCAAACCTCATCAGATGCCAATATTTGTGGTTCACTACTGCAACTTTCGAATCCAATATAATTATTCTCCACTCCACTTTTTCCCCAGTGTCCAAAAAGGCTCACGTAAGCTTAAAGGAATCAATGGCAGCTGTTGGGCAAAAATCTTGAGTAATTGTAGTCCAACATTCCACAACCCAGAACATAATTCCCCTATTTTCTTATAATATAAACACATTTGTATTAAGAGTCAATTTTATTTACTTGCCCTGAGTACTTTTACCTTTATTCATCTCTATCTATGCTGAATATGTATGAAAAGATTTAGGTAAAAGACAGATTGCAGTGCACACATCTGCGCTGTGCATTAAAGCCTTAGTAAGTCACCACAAATTAGCTTTTAGTCTGACTGCATTTACCTGTGGTAAGCAAGTATTGCAGAAAGTGAAATATTTAGCTGAGCTTCACAAACTACAATTCATACAATGCTGTGAAATATCTCCCTCTATTGGATCCACACTGCTGCACAACCAGATGAGGGTAAGAGACCGGTATTGGACAAATACACTGCAGGGCAGACAGATGAACATTTAAACACATAAAATGAAGCGGAGAGAAAGAGACAGCAACGGATGATATAGACAGGCAGACCTTTAGGTGGACAGAAGATGCACAGAATACAGATAAACCATGGATAGATATATCATAACTGTCGGAGAATTGAGAACAGTAAGAAGCAATTTGTACAGCCAAATACAGAGAGGAGTCACTGAGGAGAAAATAAAAAAGGCATGAAGCTATCAAATGTGCAGTGTGAGCCATATATATATATATATATATATATATATATATATATATGTTTTTTTATATATATATATATATATATACCCAGTAAAGGCTTACTTAAAAAGGAAGAAAATTATATTATTATTAATATTTAAAATACTATTTTAAATAATAATGATTTATATAAAGCATACTTATCTTCTGTGCTACTGTACAACAAAAAATACACAGAAATAGGCAACAATACACAACAGCAGTTTTTGATATATTAGTATGCTAAAGGTTTCTTTACTTTAGGCGCTCGGTCACATTCATGTGTTATGGTAATATGTTGTAACATATGTGTTTTACAGTTTTACTGAAATGCACGTTAAAACATACATTGTGCGTGATTTAATAAAGCTCTCCAAGGCTGGAGAGGATACACTTTCATCAGTGAACCTGGGCAAGACAGCAAACCTGGAATGGATCTGGTCCAGGATTGAAAACAATTGCTAACAAATAGCAAATGCCTTTTAGGTTTGCTGGATCACCTAGGTTCACTGATGAAAGTGTATTTAACAAAGTGAACTATCCCCTTGTAAATGCAAGAAAATCTTAAAAATAAATACATTAAAAACAAAAAAAACCCCAGAATTTTCCTTCTACATGATTGGATTCGTGAATTAGCCGATCTTGACCTTCTTTTCTAAGTGAAATGTGCCTTTCAAAGGTCTAATGCACTGTGCTAAATGAACAGCCTGTATATCCATAATAAATCAACCATAATGTATTATATGTGAATGTGAACTGGAGTAATGCACAGTAACAAAACGTATGATACGGCAATGTATTTACGCAGTAACTCTCATAAAGGTAAGTTGTTAAGGTAAGCTGTCAAACATTCAGAATTAATGTGCAGCATATCCTAATGCATTAAAACACCTTGGATTGGATTTTTTTTAAAGCTGGAGAAGACAGACTAATATGGGAGAACCTGGGCTGGATTCTCTAAAATCTTTTGCTATTATTTGGCAAATGTTTTCAATTCTGGAGCACATCTATTCCAGGTTTGCTGTATCACCCAGGTTCTCCCATGATAGTCTTTTGCAGCCCTAAAGAGCTTTTTTAAATCAAGCTAATTTTGGTTAATTTACTTTAAGTAATATGGGATAAGGGAATTATCACTTTGCAAGGGAAGTTTTACTTAACCTAATGAGCGAGACATAGCTTTGCTAACTCCAACCAACGCCAATCATTTGTAAGTTAAATATTTTATTTTACATTTATTTGCACCTAATTGGATATTCTTTGCAAATGAAGTTTTACCACATTTGACCCCATTGTGTTAACACAAAGAAAAGAACACAAACATGTAAAATAATGGTCTCTGCTGAACTGTTCTGATATATCTGTTATCTGTAGTTGTTACAATCAAGAACTTGCAAAAAGTCCATATGCTAAAAACCAACAGCACCAGAATGAACTGTGTGCAAAATTGTATCCATATAAGAACCAGTCACTACCGCATTTTGTAGTAGTCTTGATCTCTATCTTGAACTGTTATAATAGTCACATATTATTTGATTTCATATTATTTATTTTTATTCTGTCCCTGTCAGAGCAGAAGTGTCAGGCAAAGCTTCAGACTGTAAGATCATCTTTTCTCCTGTCTGAGATCAGTGCTGATAACAGAAACTCAAAAAGCTGTCAGATAACAAAGGTGCTGTCTGGATGGCATGATAGAAAAGTAAAAGACTTGCTGATTGGAAATTTTTCACTCCTCCAACAGCCTAAAGAGAGTGCCAGGTATCAATCCTGAGCTCGGGAAGGAGATATTTCTGACTCAATTTGGGTTTTACAAACTGGCACCGACATCTTTGCTCCGACAGGGACAGACTGCAACTTAATAACAGCTGGTAAGTTTGCTCTAATATACCAGCATATGTGGATCTTCAGATTCTTAGATAGCCCCTTTCTTGTAGTGGATTTGTAGGGATCATATATAGTTAAAAACATACATATACATAATTTATGAAACCAAAGAGTTCATGGCATTCTGACTTGGTGTCAATAAACATCAACACGTTTTGCGGAAACCATGTATCTGCTTCCTCAGGATAAAAATGGGACTCCTTAGGGTTATTAAGGCTTCAAAAAGACAGCACCGGTGGGCAACAGGGAACAGCCAGGCAACAATGGATATAACTGGTATTCCATACATTTGTGAATTGCCGCAGTACGGGCAATAGAGTACCCCCTATTTACATTCTTACACATTAAATTACATTACCCTGTAAAAAGGGGGAAAATATATAAATAATGGGCACATGTGATATGATTTTTTCTGCTTTTAAATATTTTTTTAAATAACACATTATGGAAGTATTTATTAATATTAATTTTATTGATATTTCTATTACGTATTTTTGGAGACTTATTTTATGCTCCTGATTTATACTTGAGACATTGTATTTTCCCAGTTTTTTTCAAGTATATAATATAAATATCGAAGTATATTAAGTAATAGGTGGGACAGAGAGCTCCAAAGCAAGAAAATATGGGCATTTTTGTTAGAGAATGATGGTGCTTGGTCAGATTTTGTTCTTAATAATTAGGCTTCAATGTTAGTTTCAATGTATATGCCCACACAGGAGGTTGTAGAGAAGAATCCCAGCTCTTAATGAACAGCTCTCTGGGATGCCTTCCATTGCCCTGCTGGAAAATACAGCAGCAGGAGGTATAAGCCTTGTTTAGTGCAGAGCTATAAATCTGACTTAAGAGGGGGATGTAAGTAGGCTTCTGAGAGACCACTGCTTCCACACAAATAGTAGCTATCCTTATCTGAAATCTCCTACCCAGGTATAGTTTTTACAGCTAAGTCTGGAGAAAAAAATTCACAGAAAAATATTGATACAATAGAAATATTTTCTCGGTATGGAAGTTTATTGGGCTTTAAATCTAAATTATATACTCAGTAAAAGTGCATATTTAACTTTAACACTAAAGAGTGGTATTTTACTATAGGATTTAGTAATGTTCCACTATATATACATAAATATGCAATGTTTACAGCTATGTTTGCTTTTTAAATGTATGACGTCAAACAAAATTACAGATATTTTTAACAAGAACTTAAAGGTAATAACAAAGTTGTTTCCACAAGACCTTACTCAGCCAATATTATGTCTACTTGCATAATCTTCACTTACATTAGCTGTCATAATATATTTTGCAATTAACTGTGATTAAATTTGCATTTTAGACTTATTGCCTATTGTTAAAAGATAGTGATTCGCTGAAGTTTATAAGATTGTCTCATTTCCATACTGCTCACATTGGCAGAAATAAAATCAAATAATTCAGCCTAGGCTGCACAAAGGAGCAAGCATAAAAAAGGGTCTTTCTGAATAAACCAGAATGCATATTTTTCTAGTAACAGCTGTTTCACTGAGATAATAACCATATTGACATTTATTAAAGTGTGTAGTTAGATGGGTTACTGGTACATTTATAAAAGTATATTATAGTCTTTTGTGTTCAGTAAACACAGATAACATTACAGTGTTAGTTTATTGACTGGTATAAAATGCTGAGAAATCATAGTAGAAGTAGAATAAGTCAGGTAAATCTACAATTGCTTAAGTTTTATTATTATTTCTCCTTCATGCTAAAGATTTGCTACAGTTGTTGTGACTAACTGGGCCTTTTTATATCCAGACCACTTTGTAAATATAAACCTATAAATGTTGTTTTTTTAATTGATATTCTAAATACAGGCTGACAGATAATCGTTATGTCTTGCAAGTCTCATAGAACTGCACACATCCTTCATTAAAAATCCATATATTAATGTAATATATGCCATAGCAAGCTAAAATACAACCTTCCCCAAGCCATGACACAGGGTGAATGGATAATTAACTCTTAGCTCTCAGCACAATATTGCCTTGGTGCAATATTGTTAGATTGTGGCAGCACTGTTTCAGATGGTGCAAAAGTCATTAAAGCTCAACTCAGATTCTGATCCAATATCAAATGGAAGCCCAACTTTAAATTTTGGATACCCCTTTTTCATCCTCCCAAATGGAGCCCCATCCAAACCTGTATGCTTTTAGACCATGTTTCTTCCAGCTGGTCCAGCTACATAATATCACAGGTTTGCTTCACCCTGCGTGGTGGATAGATCATAAACTCTGCAGAGAGTGGTGCCACTTAATGAAGGTATTAAGTGTGTTGAATTATTCAGCCCAGAAGAGGAGGGACACTAGATCAGTGAGCAGGTGAGTCAGCTAAGGAGTATTGCATTCATAACTTCCTGCTTTGTATTCTTAAGGGCCTCTACAGAGTGACCTCTTTCGTTGACTTAAGCATTAAAATGTATGTCTTGTATAGAGTTGGAGCATTCCCTGCTTTCTGAACCCTACTAGGGAGAGTAGCTTTACCTTTCTGTCCTAAAGGCGCAACAGGAAATAAAAGGAAATCTCGAGACCTCTGATTTTAAACTTGCCTTAAAGCGGAACTAAAAAAAAAAAATAAACTTACCTTTAATCCCGCAAAATCCCTCAATGGCACTGACCCTTCTTGCAATTTGGTGCCGTTTCGTCCTGGGATTCCTCTTCTTCCGGGCGCCATTTTTTTCCTTCTTTTTCTGGACTGCGCAGATGTGAGATTGGGTGCGCAGAAGGAGCAACCAGAGCCAGAACCAGGGATGCATGACGTAGGCATACCGGGAGGCTCTATGCTCCCATTAAGTCTTGATCGATGCGGTAATCAAAACTTAAAGGAGTGGTGCTGCACCTTTTTATTTTTAAAACATTTTTACTTTATTTGGAAGAGTTGACTTTTTTACTTTATTTAGAAGAGTTGCCTACCCTTCTATGTAAAGTAAAAATGTTGAGCAAACTTTTGTTGTGACATCTCTGATCCTAAATATATGTTTTTGTTTCCACACAATAAACAATAAAAATACCTGGTCCTTTTACCAATATACTTTCCTGTATAATGCTTTTTGACTACTTATATTTGCCTACTTGCTTCAGTAGACAATAATAGCCACAACTGCTAATGCCTTGTTCTATGCTTGATGTGTTTAATAGGCCTTATGAATAAGTACTGTTAGTTTCAAACGTGTTAGGCACTGCCATGCTTTTTTGAATTACTCATGTTGGGATGTAAATAAAACACTGAATTCCCTACACAAACATGGGCTACTGATTGTATATATCTGACATAACTGGTTGACATGCCTCCTGCCTTTCCCTAAGGTTTAAAGCTTTAGTGATAGCCACAATCTAAACATGTGCTAGGTTCAGGAGACATAGTTGGTACATGACTGCTGTAGTGAATAAAGCCATTACAAAAATGTATTAGTTCTTGTAATAAAATGAAAATTATATATATATATTTATTATGGCAGAGCCCTACTTTTATGTAGGTGACCTGCATAGAAGACAGGTTCAGTAACTTGCCACTGCTGCTTCCCCCATCTTTGCCCCTGACACAGTGGACTGGCTCCTCTTTCGCTTTTGGGCAGTCACTGATAACTTCTACAGAATTTATATTGTCCCCAGCAAGACCACTTGCAACAGTTTTTTGTGACTTTGTATGTCTCTTCTGCCAAAAACCTTTACCTCTTGCTGACTTTTATGTTTATTTCTGCCGTAAATGTCTATGTTTAAAAAGTTATAGGTTCACATATACCACAAAAGGACAAAATGAATAGAATTCACATATAGAATATGATTTATTTCATGAAAATCTAAGCTACAGTAATGGTACAATGCCTGCTTTCTGCTTTTACAGGTCTGTCTTTATAATGATGTGCAAGATCATTTGTGACCTAAGTAGTCAGGAATGCAAAATCAGGGTAAATGTCTTCCTTGTACTTTACCACACATCAAATACCATGTCTATTAGCAATATACCTATTATTATCATAAATGTGTTCTACTGCATTGACAGATTGTCATCTTCCAGAATCATTTGCAATTTAAAAAGGACATGCTTTATTACAGTTATGAGATATCATTGATAGAATAAAAATTCAAGTTGTATAGTTGCAGCTTTAAATCAGCATGCTATGTTGTCTAAATTCTCAACATTTTAGGTGCATGAAACATTTATACTTAGCAGGACTTTTTATATTTAAGATATATAAAGATATATTAAGATATATAGAAAGTCATATAATTTACTGCTCTGAAACTTAATAGGAAATGACTGTTAAAATTATAGTTCCAATCTATATTGTAGCTAAAAGCATTGAAGTACACAAGAGTTGAGAGATTAGGTAAACACTGCATGTCTATTTAATGGCATTCAACCATTTCTGCTATTTCTAGTGCACTTAGGACATATTTGCTGTACAGGCAATTCTCTGAGAAAGTAGCATTCAGTGCTCATCTGGAAATAAGAGTGCTAAGCCTGCCATTCTCTCAAAAGGAACGGGCCATTACAAAATTTGGGGTGTAGACAACTTAAATGATGTAGATGGGTCCAGTTTACTTAACATGCTGACATTTACTGATATCTTAGTGACAGTTACAGGCATATTGACATAGTGACAGGGACATTCACCAGTTACAAGCAGGTTGTTTTCACTTTCTCAGTCCCTGGTGACAGATCATGGTGCTTACCTCTCCTCTCCTTCACTAGCCTCCTTGCCATCACTGTGTGATGTCCATTTTGCTCTCTGTATCCCTGTAGGCCATGCAAAGGGCTTCAGTGCCAGGCAACTGTAGAATTACATTTCTCAGAACATTCACATTTCCTGTCCCTTCCTCTGGCTGGGGGCAGGGGTTAGCTCCCTGCCAAATTTCCCTCCCCTTGCCATCAGCCGCCCAAACCTGCAGCAGGAAAGGGTCAATGTAGAAGCCAGGTGATCCAGAAGGGATCTCATGTCTAATTCTATGCAATAAAACAACTGATCCAACAACCAAGAACAAAACAACAAAAATCCACTATAAATCTTGTAGAAACCAATATACTCAAATATAAACCCATGCTGAAACATTCAAAACAGTATTTATTAGAAATACCAATAACATAACATTAATAAATACATCCATGATGTAGGATTTTTAAACTATTATTTAAAAGGGGAGAAAACTAAAACCACGTGAGCTTAGTATTTATTTATTTCCCCCATAACAATAAATTCACAGTCATCCATTGGAAGGTTTCTTCAATCAGGTCCCGCGTCGTCCCGTTTTCTTTTTCTAGAGGGAGCACCAGGAGCAGACATCTTCTCCTCTTCTAGTGTTCTTCTTCCTGCGTCACCCGATCTCGCACTGCACAGGCGTGAGATCGGGTGTTGTAGATTGGGAAAAAAACTTGCCGGTTTCACTGCGCATGTCTGAGATCAGCAATTTTTTTTTCTATTGATGAAAGGGCTCCTTCTGTGCATGCCCGAGATGCTCAGGAATGTGCACAAAGAGCAGCCAAAAGACTCTCCACTCCCATTCATTCTAGGTGATCAAGAATTAAGGGATGGTGTTGTACTTAATTTGTGTTGCACTAAAACACAAACAAAATATTTACTTTAAATAAAAGGGTTGTCTACCCTTTTATGTAAAGTAAAAATTCTGAGTTTAGGTATGCTTTAAGTATTGAGCTGATTCTGATGGGCCACTTGCTCTTAAATGGTCTTTTCTGTATTACTGTAGTCCATCGGAAGCTGGCAGAGTGACTTATTATAACAATTGTTCTCTTGTTCATAGGTTGTTACACACTTTATGTGAGAACATATCACTATTTACTGGCATGATCCAAGTATAAACCGAGATTCTTTTTCTATTTAAATTCTGAGAAAAACTATATTGGTTTATATTCCAGTATAAATGGTACTTACAAGAGATACACACAATCACATTAATATTTTGCCATACAATAAATTGATATCCTTTTAAATAATTTTTTGTCATACACAAGAAAACCTCGTAGTCTCAGAAAATACAAGCATCCTTTATCACATCAATGGTATTGCAGCAGTGTGTGAAGAGCTGTTAACTTTACTGACAAGATATCAATAATCTTTCCTTTCTGACCACTCAGAAGTGACATTTGGTGGTATAGGTTACTGCATGTCATTGCATTGTGCTGCTAATTAAATTATATGTAAATCCAATCACTATCAAATATAAGCCTTGACAAGTTAAAAATTTATGTCACACAAACCTACTTTTTCCAAGTTTGGATAAAGTGGAAAAAGGATTACAACTTCTTTGGGGTTTTTTTTCCTTTTATCTCAGAGTTTTTTCAATTTGCATTCTGCAACAGGCACTAATATGAAAATAAAAATGTAACAGAGGTTTTAGTCTTCTCTTATTCTATAAAGATGTATTTCTACCTTTGACTCACATTGTATAATCATTATCACGCTGTTACTCTGAATAAAGATTAAAAGTAGTTCCGTAGCACTTCCAAAACAAAAAAAAAAAAAATCCCAGAGAGATGCCATGTAGTTTTTATTGGAGCTACGCGTTAATTGCAGAGTGCAGAGATCAGTAGCAATGATGCAACAAAGGATGAAAATAATTTTATGTTTTTAAATTTCATCATTTAGTGTTTATATGCACTTTAAAGCTGAAAAAAAAACAAGCTTTTTCATTTGTGTATTTAGCTGTTTTTGTTGCATTTACATTTTTAGCTATTTATGTTTCATTTGGGAAAAAAATGTAATTAAATATATTTTTACATGTGAGTTAACAAACTACATGTTGCGGTTTTGTATTTAGTTAGGGTTTTTGGTGTATTTTGTTTACTGTAATGCATTTTCATTCCAAGGTAAAAAAGCACATTTGCATCAGGGGTTAATTTGATGAAATTGTAAAATTATTTTTCACGAGGGCAAATTGTTAAAGATTCTTTCTCTAGTCTCTTTCTCTTGTATTTGCAGCCTGATGCTCTGATTTTACTGTACAATGTACCATGAAGTATCTGACACACTTGAGTCAGTTTTGCAGTACACTTTTATTTCTGTTGTTCTGGTAACTTTCATTCAGAAGTCACTGAACTCCTAAGAATACAAGGTCTTTGAACAATGTTGCTTTTTCGGTTGCTAGCCCAGATGAATTGCTTTTTTATCTCATGACTTGTGCAAGGAAAGAATTGTATCTTTGGCGATGATAAACTGTTATTAAAGGGTCATTCCACCATATGTATATTTCTTTTAAAAATTCATTTACCTACTCCAGTCACTACTTTAAAAAAAAAAAAAAAAAGAAAAGAAACAAACTTGTATGGCATGTTGGATTTTAGGGTTTCTTTAACCCTTTCTGACAATGGGCAGGATGAAACCATGAGGTGGCAGATTCCCATAAACCTCCTCTACAGACCCCTACAATCATTTGGGACTCAGGTTGTAGAGCTCAGGCCATCTCCACCAACTATAGATCTCCAGTGCTGGCGATGGACAGGTACATGGTATGATCAGGGGGAGGAGGGCCAAATACTGACCCCTTTTTGGCAAGCCAAGTTGAATCCCCAAGAGCGATAAATTCAAAGAAAATTCAAAGGAAAGAGGTACTTTAAAAAACACATTATTTTTGAAACCAGGGAATGGTTTTAATAATGTGCAAGGAAAAATATAGTCAGACTGTTAGGAGATACTTATCTGTCCGGTAATCTTGTGCTGTGTTGCTCTATAAAACATGGTTATTCTGTCCAGTGATGTCATTTGTATCAGCAAGGAGAACTAAGAGATAGCAGCAGCCCCTGCTTCCCATTCAGCCTGATGTATTTTATTGGCATCCCCAGCACCGCTCTGTGAGGCTATGCACAGCTGAAGAGAATTTTAGAGGCAGATTAGTTCCTCACTCAGTCCTACACAGTCATGGGCTGCTGAGACTTTATAGCCTCTCTTCTCCCAGTCACTGGTACCTGTTGTAGCGTATAGCTGGGCTAATCTGTGCTGGAGAGTTTTGTTTTTGTTTTTTACTGTTGCTGACCCTGCCTGTTTCTGACCCTAAGAGTTTATGCCTCCTGTGACCCCAACTCTGCTTATGTTTTGCCCTTGTGTACCTTGTCCGTTGGATAGAATATCTGTGTATGATCTCTTTCTCTTGGCTCTTGGTCCTCTGTCAGCCCTTCCCCAGACACCCTCCCTTGCGCACTAAGTGCTGGGGGCAACCATGTGCTGGGAAACGCAACCAGTCACCCGTAGCTGATCGAAAGCTTGCTTTAGGTCAAAAGTGCAGCGTTGGATTCGGGAACTGGTGTCTGGTGAGGACTATTGCTAGACCAGAGCCTTACACACACATTGTGGAAATATTCAGAATGAATCTACATTTACCAGGGTGAAATTTTCATATAGGCAAATCCTAATGAATTTTAATTTTGCAAGGCAATTGTTGGAAACCAGCAAAAAAAACACTGTAACAAATAGCCTTCCCTATAAAATAGTCAGACATTAGTAGATGTCCCTTCAGTGTATTGATAAATACACCCTATTGTGTTTTTTTCTATGCTCTTAGCTATAATCTCTGTTAATGGATTTCCAAGTGGTGTAAAAAGTCACCAAGTTTTACATCCCTACTAGAATTTAAGAGCTGCTGAGGTTTTAAATAAGACTAAAAAATCTTTCTGACCAATGCCACAATTTATTTATTTTTTCTACTTTTTTTCACAATCACTAATCATCGATAAAGATAATTAAACCATTTGAGTGATTTTAGCTAAGAATATGGATGGTATTTATAAAATATTCAATGAGTGAAAATTTTAAAAAGCAGGCAAATTTATCTTTAAGGTTCGATGGGATTTACCATGTATATTTAATAAACACTCTCCTATTAAAAACTTAAGATTTCCTAGTTAAATCTTGTTAGATCAAAATTTTGCCTATGTACGCCAGATGAACCTGACTTAATGAACTAAAATCAAATTTATAAATGCAGTTGAGAATAGTTGTAGAAAAGAATAAAATACATAGAAATGTAGAAAAACAGGCAAAAATAAGGGCACATGTTGGTGAGTCAGCCAGCAAAAGATTAATGAACATACCCCTGTGTCTTAACTAATGTAAAAAAAACACTACATTTTTTTCCCCATATACATTTACCTGTACATAATCCATACGTTACTTAACGTTTGGACATTATGTGCTTTATGTGCAAGTTAGTATAAAAAAAGTTAGAAAATGTCTTCAGTTAGGCAATAAAAAGATCAAAAAAGTAGCATTTTATTAAACGTCAATGACATTTTATTTTTCTGCTTGTCTCTAGTTTTGATTGCTGATTTGCAGATTGCTGTCTCTGGAACAAAGTCTGTTCTACACAATCAGCCTCTGTTACCACCTTGTGTATTATTATTATATGTCCTGTGGTTTATTTTCCTTTTTTTCCTTTTCTTGTCCAGTACTTTCCACATTACCATTTTAAAGTGTTTTCCCTTTATTTTTTTAGGAAAGCATATAGTGAAATGCTTCCCCCTTTTGTTTCTTCTGCTGCCCCTTTTCTACTATATATTTCACTTTCTCTGAATGCATTTCTGTATCACAATATATTGCCTCTCATTTCCTGTCTCACATTCATGTAGGTCAAAGTTGTTCTCCACGTGTCTGCATTTCACTGTTTTATAATCATCATTAACCTAAGAAATGCCACACTAGAGAATTGTTCCATTACTGAGTGCTGCAATTACTTATATCAGTTATCTGTTACAGATTGCACTAGTGGCAGACAATGAGGATAGCATTACACAAAGACCTACAAATGATGCCCAGGGGAGCATGTTCTATTACAGCCATTGTAGTTTTCGTTATGTGTGTGTGTATTTGTGAGAATATAAAAAAATATATATTTTTACAATATTACATAAAATACTGAGATGATAAAATACTTGGCAAGTATGTTAGTTTACAGCATGCACTCCGGTGGTTAATAACTTAAAGTTCAATCTTCACCATTAGTATGCTGTGTGCCATCAAACAAACTGTTGTGCTGTACAACCAGCCTTTAGAACCTAATATTGGTAAGTGGTTAGTATATTATTAGGAACTTTTTGGTGACAACTGTTCAGATGTTAACAAATAGGTTAGGATGTCTCCTTTGTTAAATTAAAACCAACTCCATTTAATTACAAGGAAGTTTACATTAAGTGCAAGGTAGTTTTTTTATATGAAGGGGATTTGCAAGAATAAAAGAACTTCTTATTTGCTTGTTTTTCCTCTATTTGAAAAGAAAAGCTGGACACAACTTAATTCCTGCTTGTAGTGCTTGGCAAACTGAAATATAAACATACACTTCAGCAACAGTATTGTTTAGTTTTTTTTCACAGTACCAGACTTTACCAAAAGTTGGTATAGCAAATTTGGGTGAAAATTAAAAAACAATAGACAATGGACTATCATTGGAAAACTTGGGTGATCAATCAAACCTGGAATGCATCTCATCCAGGATTGAAAACATTTGACAACTAATAGCAAATCAGTTCTGGATTTGCTGGATCACACAGGTTCTTCCATGATTGTCTATCTTCTGCAGTCTATTTGAACTTCAATAAATCAGACCCAATGCTTTAGAAATGAAATTTTTGTCTAAACAGGAAACATTTGCTGTCGTTCTTCTATTTCTAGTTACCTGGCTGCTATGCTAACCCTCTGTTCTCTGGAATAAAATAGAATCAGCAAAAATACCAAGACAGAAATAAGCCAGCATAGCTCTACATGCTACACTTGGTAGAGTAAGTGACAAAGAGAGTACTAAAATCATGACCAGGGTAGTTCAGTCCCTGACCCCCACTCTTTAAACACCCCTGCTGGCCAGCCCCCACCCCCCCTCTTTCACCTTTCCCAAAAAACACACTGACATCTTCTCTGGACATTAAATAGCTGGCAGGCAGCCATTTATTTAACCTCCCTAGAGGTAACCCCGAGTGTGACACGGGGTAGAAAAAAGTTGCTAAAAGTGGTAACCCCAAATCTCACTCGGGGTAGGAAAACCTATGGGAAGGTAAGTAAATACAGCACTTACCTGATCCGCCGGCCTCTCTCGCCATTCATCGCAGCAATCTCCGTCTTCTTCTTCCTCCGGCCGGCTTCTGCATCCGATGAGTCACCGGGGAGTTCCCGGTGACGTTGGTGCGTGTGTACGTTGCCGGCAAGGCGGGGTGGGAAATTCAAAATCCATTTGTATTGCATTCAATACAAAATAACTCTATTGAATGCAATACATTGGATTTATATGTGTAAAAGCAGTACATTGTTTGCAAGAACATTTATTTTAGAGTATATATATTAGTATCAGTATAATGTGTTTTTTTCATTTAAAAAAAAAATTTAAAAATTTTATTTAAAAAAAAATATGGATTTTTTAATTTATTCAATTTATTGTTTTTACATGATTTTGTGTTTCAAACTTTATTATACTCGTACTATTATATTATACTGTAAAATAAATTTTCATAAAAAACAATGTACTGCTTTTAGACATATAAAACCGAAAAGATATGAACCGCTAGGGAAGTTAACCAACCTGTTAAAAAAAAAAACATTTAACATATAAATAATGATAACTTATATTAATATGTATAATATATTAACAAAACACAAAAAATCCAATTCAATTTACCCTCTGATATTAAACAACAGTATTCTGTTTTCTTTGTAAACACAACCACCCTGTTCTAAACCCAAACAACCAGGATGCAGGCAATGTCCACAACCAAACAAACTTTCTATTCCAAACCATCACCACAATGGCCCCTAGCCATCAAGCACGGCCTCAAGGACCTGAACTGTAAATTACTTAAGAGGAACCCAACCAAAAAGGTTCCAGCTACCACAATTTTACTGACCCAGATCCTTACCTTCTCAGACCCCAACCGCTCCCAACCCCACTTAATCAACCCCTTCCCTATTTATAGGGATGAGTGGGAGGAAACTTTTCCTTCCAAAAAACAGTTCCCTAACTTCTGTCCCAACTCTTCTTAACCTTTCTACACTCTGCCCCTTCCGTCCGACCCATCCCCTACCTAACCCCTCTTTACCCCTTTCTTCTCTCATTAACTCTTTTCCCTCTGGGCTATTCATTGCATCCTGTCATGCAGGCCCTACACCTTTCCTGCCTTGCTGCAAGCCTTTCTTTACATAAACAGTAATTTGGTAACCTTCTTTCAATGTGATTATAAGTTATGTATTAGCTATAGTAATTAGCTAAATATCATGCAATATATATAGTAATATTTAGATATCATGTGGTTGTTGACCCCTCGAAAGGAGAGTTAGTAACATGTTTTTGAACTTTTTAAGCATTATGTAATATAATGCACTGTATTTACTATATAAATGTATGATACCAACATTATTAATAAGAAAAAGAGCACTCTCACCTTAAAACATAATGTGACTTTGCTGTTATTTGTATATTGCCCTATGGGAGCAGAAGCAGGCTGTCTAGTTCTCATCACTTTTTCACATATGTTGCAGTTTATGAATAAAACAGTTGCCCATCTGATATAGATATAGCTCTTTTTACCAGAAAACCTTGGTCAGGAAAAACAGCAATAAAGCAAAGTTACTTTTTTGATTATTTTGCCTTAAGTTGTTAAACAACACTCATAGTTTGAAAATAATGCAGACTACAAACTGAAGTTGTTTTTCTATTAATAATATTCTGAACCAGGGTAGACATCATAGGGATTTAGTATTGGATGAGTACACTGAATACTTAGCTGAATAGCTAAACCCAATTTATAGAGGTGTACATAAAGCGGTAACATAGATTATAAAAAAAGTCTCATGGTTAGGTGATTTGCTGCTTAGAAAAATACCAGCAAATACTGAGAATTAAAGGGCCAAACATTTTCAATCCTCTATTTTTTTAAAAAGAAGTTTAATAAAGTGTATATTTAATAGAAACTTATATATTTACATAGTTAGTAGCCCTTTATGATTTGTGCATTTAGTAACCCAGCTAGGATCAGTATGAGGATAGCAGACAACCAATGCCATATGCAGAGGTAAAATTTATTTAATTGAAAAGACTGTCCTTTATTGACTCTTTAAAGTGAACAACTTTCCACTGAATTTACTATATGGATCATTTACATTTCATAACTGTCCAACATTGCCTCTGTAAGACCTCAGATCAAATAGAAGTGCTTTTTCAGACATGATTCCCCAATCTATCGCCAAAGTCTGCACTTATAGACAAGCTAGTTGTACCTCCCCAAGCACATGGTTGCTCCCAGGTCTTAACTACTCAAGAATTGCCTCTGGGGTGGAGAGAGACTAGGCAAATAAACACACAACCTACGAGAGAAAGTGGTCCAGAGATGACTAGAGCAATAATGTAAGTCCAAATCCCTGGATGAGGTCATACATATAAAACAATAGGATGAGGTATCCAAAGTCCAGAGAATACCTGGTGTTAGAATACAAGTAGAGGTTGTTCCAGGTGGCCAAGCAAGGTATTTAAAGACGGATAAAGCTCAAGTTAAAAATATAGGCAGAGGACGATCTCGGTGGCAAACAATTGGAGGGTCAGACAATGCAAAAGTTTGCAACAAGTATCAAATAATAGCACACCCACAGCAGGAGAGAAACTGAACTCTATCACAGGCACTGAGAAGTGATTGACAGGCTGAGTGGGGATTGCAGAGTAAATGTTATATCAGTCAGCATTAGATGACACCTCTATCTCCCAGGTCCCAGTGCTTAGACTTAGCAGGCTGATCCAAGGAAAAGACAGCCACTTCCTGGAAAATTACAGGTAACAGCAGGGCTGCAAAAATCTGCAGCATGTAGAAACCCTTTGCTGGTACTGGCATATTGCAGAAGCAAATGCACTCTGCAACAGGAGTAGTTGCAGAAGACCCACTGACCACCTGTATCAGTCGACAGATGTCACTACAAGATTGTACAGAGATACAAATGCTGATAACCTTTTTGATGAATAATTTGAATATAGTAGATCAAAGCAAATTTTAGGTTGTATATTGCATTTTTAGAAGTGTATTTGTTTTGCTTTTGTCAGTGTATACTGTTATTAAAGTGTCCCACACAAGGCCATGTGTTTACTTTAATTCATCCCTCCCTGGAAGCATACTCCTATTTTCATTTCATTTTCCATCACTCCACTGAATCATGAAGTAACTTACACAGGACTATTGGTTAGCTGATTGGCCCAATGCTGTCACTTGCAGTGAGTAATATGCTGCTCCATAATTGGAAATACTGAGTTTTTGCTTTGTCACTGAACTGAGTTTTGAAGAAGTAAAGATAAGGTAAGTGGATGCTGGAAAGGGAAATAAAAGCAAACCTTTTGTTTTGCTCTGAATTCTAAAACACACTATTGCTTTAAGCTTAACCAGCAAACACATTGAGCCATGCAGGTAAATTATAAAGACATAACTACCTTGCATATTTGGGGGAATTACATTATCTCACGATGGGCAATAAAAAAGCAGAATATGCAGAATTTATAGGACGACAAGGCTAAGTTGCTGTGGTTGGTGTGGTTGCTTGGAGAGCTTTAATAAATAAGACCTATGCTGTGCAAACTTGCACATTGTCCCATTCCCCATGATGCAGCTATAAGTTCCATTTTACCTAGCAACAATAGTGCTTTAGTTGTAGAACTACAGCATATGGAGACCAGTTGGAAGCTAAAGTAATAAAATAATAGTTCCATGAAAAGTGGCCTCTATGCAGTTTAGTTGTTTTGTGTTTCATTATGCTTGACTAGCACCTTCAGCTTATTTTTTTGCATATTCCTTTTTTTTTTAAATATCATCTGTCTTATGTATGCCAATTTAGCTATTTTTCAGTTCCCTTTGGCAAGAAACAAGTCTCCACCATTTCTTTGTCAATCCAAGCCTAATCGATAAAACATTTTGAACAGACATCATTTTGGATAGAAGCCTAATTTGTGTTTAAGTATGAAAATTAATTCCGCACCATAAAAAATCTGACAATTTACATAATAGTAAGTATTAGCCAATAATTAGACAGCTCTAGATTTTTTCAAGGTCACAACAAGTACAATTTACACTAATATACAGCCAGATTAGGAATGTATTTTATTCTGCTCTCGTTAATGTTCACAAGTGGTAAGCATCAACGTATGCCTGCTGTATTATTATCAACTTGTAAAATAAATTTGCAACTGCTTTTAATTTTTAAACAGTATTTGCTTCATTTGGTATGCTTTACTGGGATGTATGCTGCTGGAACACAAAGTGCACTCGCTCATCTAATAACCCCTTTTTTCTTTAGAAGTTCAGGATGCAGTCCATCATTACTTATAGTTTTATTTATTTCCATCTGAGTCTGACAGAGTTACTTACCACACCATAAAATGTCCAGAAGTGGACAAGGAAATGTTCAGCCACAAAGTGTTGGCGGCTAAGACAGATACTAAAGCACTCAAATGAGAATAACATAGCGTAAGCACAATTCATTCAATTTGGAATGATCAGCATCCAGCAAGCTGAAACCAGGCAACTCTTCAAGGGCACCATAGAAGCAGTAGACAGGGAGAGCAAACAAAAACAAAATAACTGATAAAAAGCAAATAAAATTCAGTATCATGATAAGGACATTGTCATAAAATATAAATGTGAATAATGCAAATGTATGCAAAAACTAAATAATGAAAAGCCTAAGTTACTTCAAAGTATGGTATCATTGTATTTTTTATTACTACAGTAATGTTATTTAAATAATTGACTAGGCTTTTGTGGATTCTGTTTTCTACTGTGGATTCTTTTGTTGACTCAGAGAATGTTCACATTTTCAAATCTAAATTCCTGAAACCTGTGTTGATATTACTAAAATGTATTTTTATTATTAGTGCTGAGAGTAAAATTGATATCAGTCTGAGAAGCTGCAGCAACATTTCAGCAACATGTTTTTATGCTAGGTTGATAATACAGTTGCTGTATAGTGAAATTAACATGCACGTGAAAAAAAAAATCATTCTATGTATTTGTTGTTATTACTTTAATATTATAACACAGTATTTATATAGCACCATCATATTACACAGTGCTGTACAAAGTCCATAGTCATATCACTAACTGTCCCTCAAAGGGGCTCACAATCAGATTTTCCTACCATATTCATATGTCTTTAATGTAGTCTATGGTCGTTTTTTTAGGGGGAAGCCAAATAACCTAACTGCATGTTTTTGGGATGTGGGAGGAAACCCACGCAGACACAGGGAGGACCTGTAAACTCCATGCAGATAGTGTCCTGGCAGGGATATGAACCTGGGACCTAGTGCTGCAAAGGCTGGAGTGCTAACCCCTGAGCCACTGCACTGCCCTATTTAATATTAACCTTCCCATATTCACCTTTGTTTCTCTTTTGTCTCCTAAAATAACTACATTCAGGGATGTTGTTTTTAGTATGTATTATATATATACATGTGTATATATATATATATATATATATATATATATATACACTGAGGGAAAGAAGTATTTGATCCCCTGTTGATTTTGTACGTTTGCTCACTGACAATGAAATGACCAGTCTATAATTGTAATGGTAGGTTCGTGTAGCTGTGAGAGACAGAATAACAACAGAACCCTCAAAAACCCAGTGCTCAAAAGTCAGAGCTTGATGTGCATTGTAATGAGTGAAATAAGTATTTCATGCCTTCGCAAAAGATGACTTAGTACTCGTTGGCAAACCCCTTGTTGGTAATCACAGAAGTCAGACGTTTCTTGCAGTTGGCCACCAGGTTTGCACACATCTCAGGAGGGATTTTGTCCCACTACTCTTTACAGATCCTCCCCAAGTCATTTAGGTTTCAAGGCTGATGTTTGGCAACTCGAACCATTTAGCTCCCTCCACAGATTTTCTATAGGATTAAGGTCTGGAGACTGGCTAGGCCACTCCAGGACCTTCATGTGCTTCTTCTTGAGCCACTCCTTTATTGCCTTGGCCATGTGTTTTGGGTCATTGTCATGCTGTAATACCCATCTACGACTCATTTTCAATGCCCTGGCTGAAGGAAGGAGGTGCTCACCCGAGATTTGACCCTGTCACTTGTCCCTTTGATGCAGTGAAGGTGTCCTGTCCCCCTGGCAGAAAAACACCACCAAAGCATAATGTGTCCTCCTCCATGTTTGAAGGTGGGGATGGTGTTCTTGGGGTCATAGGCAGCATTCCCCCTCCTCCAAACACGGCTAGTTGAGTTGATGCCAAGGAGCTCAATTTTGGTCTCATCTGACCACAACACTTTCACCCAGTTCTCATCTGGATCATTCAGATGTTCATTGGCATATTGCAGATGGGCCTGTACATGTGCTATCTTGAGGAGGGGGACCTTGCGGTGCTCTGCAAGATTTCAGGCTCTCACAGCGCAGTGTGTTACCAATTGTTTTCTTGGTGACTATGGTCCTAGCTGCCCTGAGATCATTGACAAGTTCCCCCTGTGTAGTTCTGGGTAGCTTCATCACCGTTCTCATGATCATTGCAACTCCACGGGTGGAGACCTTACATGGAGCCCCAGACTGAAGATTGACAGGCTATTTTGTGTTTCCTCTATTTGTGAATTATTGCGTCAACTGTTGTCACCTTCTCACCAAGATGGTTGGCAATAGTCTTGTAGCCCAGTCCAGCTTTGTGTAGGTCTACAATCTTGTCCCTGACATCCTTTGACAGCTCTTTTGTCTTGGCCATGGTGGCTGGTTTGGAATCTGATTGATCGTTATCTTCTGTGGACAGGTGTCTTTTACAGCTACTGTAACAAGCTTGGATTAGGAGCACTCCCTACAGGGGATACTCCTATTCTCAGCTCATTACCTCCATACAGTGAAGACACCTGGGGACACCTGAAATCTTGCTGGTTGATAGGGGATCCAATACTTAATTCACTCATTACAATGCACATCAAGCTCTGACTTTTGAGCTCTGGGTTTCTGAGGCTACAAATAAACCTACCAATACAATTATAGACTGGTCATTTCCTTGTCAGAGGCCGAACGTACAAAATTAGCAGGGGATCAAATACTTCTTTCTCTCACAGTATATATAATTGTTGTATCACACCCAAAAATACTCAAAGCTGTTCTTTTTTTATTCTATCTATTAAGTGATTTTGATAAAAATGATTTTGCCAGTGGCAAACTTTTTCCAAGTGGAAAACACTTATTTGCTCATTGAACAGCACAAACAAAATTTTCGTTGAAAAAAAAGTCTAAGGCAACAAAAGATTAGTGTGAAAAGTTTATCTACACAAACAGCTTGCCTTTATCGCATCTGGGGCAGACCATATTTTATGGCTTGCTAAGTAGACATCCCTTTTCTGCTGGTACACAAAATAAATGAGGGTAATTTTTTCAAAATACATCTGTTTACATAGGTCCCTACATGGTGTTTTTTCCTTCAGATTGGAGAAGTAGTAAAACAAAATTGCTGTGCTAGCATAATGATCATTTCAGATACAAGTGTCCCTGGTTTAAATGTAGTAGTTCATCTGGCAATGTTACATTTACCCTGCCAGGACTGTATTGTGTCTGCTTTTTGTCTTCCAATTAATGATGTGAGTACTGTGAATTGAGGGGGGAGGATAAATGTATGGGAATGGCCTTATAGAGGGGAAGTTTTAAGATGAGTCTAGAGTAAGAGTCAGCCTGTTAGACTGGGCCTGGCCCAGCCAGGGCCTTGGGACCTGATGCCTGTCCTGCTCTCTCCTGTTCATACCCTGCTGCTGGACGGGGCCAGCATGTGTGATATTTTGCAAGATCCTATCAGGAAGAAATAAACCAAGAATATAACTGAGGGGAGAGGGGAAATTTTCACGTTGAGTCTTCTGGTGAATTGTTTCACATGTGAACTTGGAGGAAACTTCTACTGTGACATATTAGAAAAATTCCAGAAAAGATAATAAATGTGACATATGTCTTTTTTCAACCTGATATGTATTTATTAAGGTCTCATGTCAGTGTTTCTGTTTGACTGTTTCTCACAGGGGAAGTTGATTATGTGGAATTTACCCTGTTGAAACAAATTGGTAATAAAAACATTAAAGAACCCCACTTACCTTGTTCCTTTGGCGTCCTCCTGTGTCCTGCTTGTCCATCCAGGCGTCCTCCTTCTCCGAACTTCTCCCGGAGACTGCAAAGACGTTCTCCCGGGTTTCACGGTGATGTCGGTGCATGCGTCGGTTCGTGTAGGAAGCACAGTGGGAAATGTAAACATTTTATATTACAGGTTTCACTATTTTTACGAAGCCTTTTTTTAACACATTTTTGTGTTTTGTGTTTTTTAAAGTTTATTATTAAATATTGAGCATATTTCGGTGAGTTATGCCTAAGAATTATAAGCTTGCAATGTAAAATAAATTTCCATGCAAAACAATGTAACACTTTTTTCATGAAAATACGGACAGAATTAGAACGCTAGGGGGAGAAGAGACAGAAGAAGAGGGGTGAGCAAGTTTGAAAAGAGGGGGGTTTGAGCGGTCTTGTAAATGAGCAGAAAGTAGGAGCATTTCGAATAGGATGAGGAAGACCATTTCAGAGAGTGGGGGCAGCTCTAGAAATGTCTTGGAGCCGTGCGTGTGAGGAGGTTATGAGAGAAGAAGTCATTAGTAGGTCATTGGAAAAGTGAAGAGAAGGGCTAGGGAGTCGGCTACCAGGTCGGAAAGGTAAGTAGGATAGGAACTGTGGAGGGATTTTGAAGGCAAAGCACGGGAGCTTTAATTTGATTCTAAGGTGAAATGGAAACCAATGAAGGGAACTACAAAGAAATGCAGCAGAAGAGGAGCAGTGGGAAGGATGGATGAGTCTGGCTGCAGCATTCATAAAAGATTGTAGAGGAGAGAGTCAGGTTAGTGGAATACCAGAGAGGAGGATGTTACAGTAGTCCAGATGAGAGATGATAAGAGCAATTGGAATAGGTTCAAGTGGAGAGGCAGTAGATGGAGATGATGAGAGAAGAAAGGAGACTTCATTCAGAGTAGCAGGGTTGAGGGCGGTTAGTGATGATTTACAGGTGGAAAGATGGGATATATTTGGAGTTGCATGATGAGCAGAGACATCATGTCTGATTTTGAAATGTATCTCAAAGTAGTTAGCAATGTCTTGAGTAGAAAATGTAGTTGTGGGAGGGGGGGAGCAGGTGTGGGGTTTAGGAGAAAGTCCATTGTTGAGAAGAGGATGCATGGGTTGGAAGCTTGAGAGGAGATGACAGTGGAGAAAATATTTTGCTTGGTGACAGTGAGTGCTGTGTTAAACTGTTGTAGTCTGGCTTTGTAGTCCATGAAGTCAGCATTGAGGACAGATTTCCTCCACCTGCACTCAGCTGTACGAACAGTCTTATGTAGATGTTTGGTGTGATTGTTATATTAAAATATATTATTAGACGTGGTCAAAACATGTGCATGTATAAACCCCATATAAATTAATAACTAAAGAGAGGACCTAGATTATATATTTCTTTTAAAAAAGCATTCATATATTCACAAAGATCATAACAAAATAACCAAATGCCACCAACCCAACATTATCATTACTATCAAATGGCATACACTAATTAGCAAATGCAGAAAACTTTAGATTTTGTCACACATTGCAGGTGAATTACTGTTAATACACTTTTCAAAACTGCACCTGTATTCACAAATGAACAAGTCTTTTTCCACTTCAAGCTGCTACTGAGCTTTGCACCCTGCAGAGCAGATTGCTTGGTTGTTGTTGGGAAAAGATGTTAATACCAGCAATAACATTTTATAATACAAAGAGAAGACTAAAAAGACAGTAAGTAAAAACAATTATGTGATTTTGCTAATTCATGATTAGTTGTTTCTGTGGTCTAATTAGAACTGTAGCAGAAATAATTAGTATGTGTTATAAACATTTTGCAAGTGCACTTTAGACTTTTTTTTGAGGTGTGAGATGTCTTAAGATCCACATTTTAAAAGCATAGGTTAACAAAATTTCAATAATACAAAACAGTTTGCTAGCCTACCACACCCTGCTCTTGGGTATTACTTCAGTTAACAACATTTTTTTAATAGTTTTGCAAGACCTGTTTATTTTGTTGGCTTGACTGTATTTATAGCTGTATTTTAAGAATAGATTCTGTGCTATGATGTCCTGATATCTAGTATATGCTAGATAACAAATGTGGGGGAAAGGTGATAACTCCAGGATCTTTTGTTTAAATATTACATCACAACTTTTAAATCTGAAAAGAGCTTGGAGGGAATACATCTAGCCAACTCTGCTGAACCATGATACTTATAATATATGTTTATTGACATTGAATGATATTCCAATAAGTGCCAGCACTCAATTTTCAATATTCTGCTGTTATCACACTTGTCAGACTATTACTTTTGCTGGCATTAATGGAAAACATGAGCTGTTAATGGCTTATGGTAAAGAAAGAATTTTGGACATTTTATGCAATTTTGGTATTTACCTTTACATATTAGTTAGAAAATTTTGTCTAAATCTAAACAAAATCCCTGCAAAGTAAAACAGATATTCTGCAGTGTTTGTGACATGAAACCTCCATGAACAAAATCTATTTACACCCAAACATGTATTTGCTGTATCAATCTGTCTTTGCCTGTTCCTCTCTGTCAGTGATTTGTTTGTCAATCTGGCTTTGGTTAAAAAACTGTTATGTGAGCGTGCCCAGCTTGTTACGCTTCTTGCGCTTATAAAATTTTTAAACACTTTTCCACTCTAACTTTATAAAATATTTATCCAGGCCTGTCATGGCAGGAACAATGCTTTGCCCGAGGACTTGCGAAAGATAGAGTATGTGCATGCTCCATTGCCAACATCTTAGACCCTTTTCCATAAGAGTTTAACTTAAATTCTAACGTCTCTCTAGCCACAATTTAGCTTGTTTTACCCAGCGGTGAAAAAGCACACTGAAGCTTTAGAAAAACGATGGTATTACCACAATTCAATAGTTTATAAGGAAAAATATTTAGTGGGTCATCAGAGTGATGATGTGGGTCTATTCTCCAATAAGCAAACAAATAGGGTTGCAGTTTGACAAAATTGGGTTGAAATATTTTAGGCTATTTTTTTTTCAAGGTATATTTCACGAAGTTTAATGAATATTGTAAAACTTCTTTTTGCAAGGGATACCCAATTGTGCACAAAAAAATGTTTACATTGGATTCTTGCACATAATATGACTGCTGAAGTCAGTAGTGCTTCACCCTAATTCATCAATATAATATAATAATTTTTTTTACTGGTGGACATTCTTTCAATTTAATAATTGGGAAGTATGACAAGAAAGTAATAAACATAAGAGTGAATGAACAGAATTACAAATGTTTGTGGCATGCTAAATAAATATTATAGAGGTTTAGTGCTGGATTAGACCACATGCACGTGCATTTTTTCATGATCATTTTCAGACACAAAAGATTGACTGATGAACGGAAGAGCACTGTACACGTCTCAATGGAGAGGGGAGAGAACGAACCAGTGCTATTGAATATTCACAAACATTGACACAAACAGAGGTCTTTTTTCATCTGTCATTCATGGACCCGTTAGGACAGAATTCCCACCCGAGACAAACCTGACCACTCGTATCAGGCAAGAATCATCTCTTGTGTGTAAATTGCCTTACTCAGGTTCACTTATAATAGTCTCAAGTATAGAATGACAAGGCTAATTAGACATCCATGTCTATGTTTAGGTTGGAGTTTATTTAAATTCATGATATTTTTGTGTCATAGCTCAGGGCAGAATAATAATGTTAAAAAAATTAAAGATATTGTGTTCCGTTGTTAGTGGTTTTTTACCTTCAATGCATCTGGTGTCTCCATTTCAGATTCTACATACACCTAACTAGCAGTAAAGAAAGGTCTGGAACGGGGAATGGAGAAAGAGCTAGTGGAAGGCCTTCATGACTAGGAGATGATAGGGAGCAGGCATTTGAAGGGTTACGTTTAGGTGGTGGTTTTAAGGGAGGTAGTTAATCAGAGTAAGGGGTGACGTAGCAGTGGGATGGGAAAATAAGAGTTGTGGGGGGGGGGGGGAATTGTTAGTGAGACAGGGATAGAAAAAGTGTAGCATTTTTTTGCAACTCACCTAGTTTGTCCATGTCCAACGTGAAACTTTTGCTGGCTCAACTCAGGGCTGCTGCTGTGGATTGGGGGCCATAATGGCTGCAGGACCAGGTAGATGCTGCTCTAAGGGGGCTTGCTCCTGTCTCCAATGCTGGGGGACAGAACACAAGGAGGTCTAGGTCTCCAGTGCACCTAAGCCATGAACCCCTTAGGGCCCACGTTAAGAGCTTAATTAAGGACCCTCCAGGGCCTGCAACACAGTGGGAGCCATCTGCTGCTGCTGGGAGGAATCCTCAGCCACAGGGGAGCCTTGGGGGAGGCACGGACAGCAGCTTCTCTCCCCCCGCCCGGTATCTACTGTGATGAGACTGCTTGCTGCAGTGGCAGGCAGCTTAGGGGCCATGCGCAGGCACATTGGTGGGGTCCGCTCCCACTGCATTCTAACCTGCCTTGCACCCGGAGGAAAGAAGGGGAGTGGTGGGGCTCTGATCATCTGGAAAGAGAGCCATGAGGCTCTCAGGTGCAGGCCGTCCATGCCCTGGGTCCTGGTGGATGGGCCTTTTCCTGCACCTCGAGAGAACCTGTCAGGGGACGATCTTGAGGATGATGAGAACTTTCCAGTGAGGGGCAGCGTGGGTATCAGAGGACCGGCCGTGGGCCCCAGTGGCCCGGGTGGGGTGCCTATGGGAGAGGTGGAGGGTAAAGAGGTGTGGGCCAGGGTTTGGGGGTTGGGACTTTGCAGGGAGCAGTGCTGTCAGGTTTGGATGGGCGGTGGAGGAATGGGGGACGGACATGTCGGTGGGTGAGGGGAGGGACAGGGAGGCCCTGGAGGTTGTCAGGAGTGGGTCAAGCAGTGGGGGGTAGAGGACAAGGGGTGCACCTGCGGGGGTTAAGAGAGGTCAAAGGGGGATAAAAGGAGAGATTGAGGGGAGTGGCTAAGTAGCATGACGTAGGGGTCTTGGTGAAAATGTGGCCCAGCAGCAAGGGGGTTTAGGATATGCAACAAAGAAAGAAGTTTATGTGCTTTGATGGCCCATTGGGAGCACATTTGAAACAGGAAATGCGGGAGCAAATTTGGAAAGGTGAGTTTGTCGATATTTTCTCACTGCTGCCGCTGGCGAGGTTTCATTTGGACAGGATGCCAGGTGAGTGGAGGAAAGAGGAGGAAGTGCGGTGTGATAGGCTAATTTTGCGAACGATTGCTATTTGGGATGTTTGCCAGTGTGCTGGGCGGAAAGCAACCAGACCATTATTCGGCCCTGTTCTGCTACCTGGATGCCTGGAGGTGCAGCAAGTGTACGGGGGGATGGGGGTGGCGTGGCTGAGGTACGACAAGCAGTTTCGGCAACAAAAGGATTCATAATCTGGAATCATAAGCACATCGGCCTGTGGATGAAGCTGATAAAACCGGTGAGGGTGGGGGGCGGACAGCCCTTTCTTGGGGGGGCCATTTAGGGTCCTCAGCCTTCTGCAAAAAAGGCATTCGTTGGCAATTTAACAAAGGGGTGTGAAAATTTGGCAACTCTGCCAGTTCAAACATCAGTGCGCCAAGTGTGGGGGCCTGCACTGTGTGGTCCACTGTTTTAGACACGGTAGGGGAGGATGATAGGACTTTGCTCGAAAAAGAGAGTCGCGCCAATGTGGCCATTCCTCAGTAGGTTTTTGGATAGGGCAGCAGCTCTTGGATGAAGGTTTCTCAGACTTTTTTTAGTTTTCAGATTCCTTGCTTTATGAAGGCCGCCTATGATGCAGAATTTGAAGTCTGACAGGATGCACCCGGAAGTAGTGAAGGAAAAGCTGACCAAGGAGGTGGAGTTGGGAAGAATGGGGGGGGCATTTCTAGGGATCGCCTGTGGTGAGATTGGTGGTTTCACCACTGGGGGTAGTCCCCAAGAAAGAGCCAAATGAGTTTCAGCTCATTCATCACATGTCCCTCCCTGTTGGTGGCTCTGTGAATGAGGCCATTGACCCGGAGTTATGCTCACTATCCTACACATCATTTGATTGTGCGCTGAAATAGGTGCAGAGGTATGGTGAGGGGGCCTTGTCGGCTAAGACTAACATTGAGTCGGCCTTCAGACTGCTGCCGGTCAACAATTTTTAGGTGGTACATGGGAAGGTGTGATTTATGTGGACCTTTGTTTGCCAAAGGGGCGTTCGCTGTCCTGCACTCTGAGATGTTCAGCTTGTTTTTGGAATGGGTGATCCAGGGGGTGTCGATGGTGGCTTCCGTCATTAATTACTTGGATGACTTCCAGTTCATAGGGCCGCCTGGGGGGGTCGATGTGCAGGGTGCTGTTGGCAACCTTTTAATTCATAGCAGACAAATTTGGGGTACCATCGGCAAAGGATAAGACAGAAGGGTCCTTTACGGAGTTGCTCATTTTGGGCATAACCATTGATACAATCACCATGGAATATAGGTTACTGGCGGAAAAGTTGGAGGTGTTGCAAGGAGAGGTCGACAGGGCCTGTAAGCAGAAGATAACTCTGCAAGAGTTGTAGTCGCTCCTGGGTAAGTTGAATTTCGTGTGTCAGATTATGCAAGAAGGTTGGCAGCCGCCACAGCAGGGTAAGTAGTGCGGGGCATGTTATGCGGCTGCAGGGCAGCTCTGCAGGTATACAAGAGATTCCTGGAGGATTTCAACGGTAAGTCATTATGGATAGATTGAACAGTAGAGAATGTGAAATTGGAACTGTTTACTGATGCGGCGGACTCGTCAGGGTACAAAGCATACTGGAAAGGGGTGTGGAGCACTGAGGCGTGGCCGGAGGAATGGAAGGAGGAAGGTTTTGAGGAGAATTTGGCAGCTTTCGAATAGTTCACCATATTGGTGGCGGTGGATATGTAGGGAAAGGACTTTAGAAATGGGGCAGCTACCAAGGTGGCACATTGGGGCCTAGGGGAGGAGATGATTAAGTGAATTGATTGGTCACTGGTAGTCACACCAGTTTTGTTTGTATGTTCACCCACAGTTGTTGGTTTAGGGGGGAGGGGTTGTTTTTTGGAAGTATTTCTGGCTTGAGTGGGAGAGGGTGCTAATGGTAATTAGGGATATGAAATAGGATTTATAGATTATGTACAATGTTTCTGGGGTTGGTGGTGGTATGGTCTTAAGTGGTGGCCAGGAGGCTAGGTCTGTAACATGCTTAAATAAGGCAAGGATCAAGCTGAACAAAGCAGTAGGAAGATTTGTTACCCGCAATGGGGGGTGGTTGTTCGGCATAGAAAGTTGGAATAGGACTGTGTGTTATATTTGGGGAGGGATGGGGTTCAGATGTTGGGGTGGATTTGTGGCGTTTAAGCATTCAACATGGGATCAAAAAGGCCATTCGTTTGGCGGGGCACAAGTGCAAGGGGTCGTGCTTGTGGCACTGTACGGTGAGGTCCACAAGAAAATTTGGTCTTGTGGAATGTTTTTAGTGGGGGTCAGGGATTCTATGGTATTGTATCTCTGGAATATGTTTGTACAGGAGGGATGGAGTGTTTTTTTTTAAATAAAGGGCTGTGAGTACTGGTGATATAGTTCTCGAGCTAGGTGGTTTTGGCTGGGAGCATATATATAACAGTGGTGCAGACCCAAAAAGAAGGGGGTAAAGGGTGGGCCTTAGAGGACCAGTAACCAGAGGGTTACAATAGTTAGAAGGTTAAATGGAGGTTATGTTGATATGGTTATAATAATGTTAATTAATGTTATTTATTGTTATTTAATGTTAATTTAGAGTTAATAGGGTTTTGAAATAAAAGGCCTACGGGCCTTTTAACCAATGTTGTTGTTGTATTATTTGTAAAGGGGGTGGGGGGTACTGAATGTGGTTCTCTTGCCTGTCACAGTCAAGGTCAAACAATCCCTTCCAACTCTTGCCGAAGGATTAGCATTTTCGACTATCGAAACAAGAGCACTTCGCTTTTTCTTGGCGTAACATTAATGTTTTCTAGGTCATCTTTTTAGCACATAGAGTAGGCTGGAAAGCAGCAAATACAGTTCTTTGCACCTATTTGTTCTGGTGATCTGTAGCTGAACTTACAGTTGCAGCTGTAATTGATTGACTACAATTCATATGTATACAGCTACATATCACTGGCATGACATGATCATCAGTAACTGCACTGAATAACAGGCATAGTTCCTTATGCTTTGGATTTATTAGATATCTCTAAATGCTGCTGTAGGTCGACTAAGATGAAGATCTCCTGAACCCTCCATTGACTGCAATAAGTATTACCTTGCCATAAAAATGCTAGGGCAAACAATTATGTTATTAGTACAAAACACTGCTCCAAAATGTGGCGCATCAGCCTTTTTTTTAGGTCTCCCTAAAAGGTTCCCTGGTCATTGGAGAGAGATAATGGTTTTGTTTTAATGTTCATTGAGGTAGCTAAAATTAAATAGGTGATATATACTGCTAAATTTTTAAACTAGGAATGTTGTGACTGTAAAGATGTGGCTAGGGGCTGGTACAGCATTTTCAATAGGCTGAAGGAGGCCCCGTCAGGGACCTATTGGCCAGTAAAAACTTGCATTGTATTTTTCATGTGTTATGTTTCTGTTATAACTGTTGCTTTAACATTTACACATTTTTCTTGTATTTTTTTAAAGTTGTGGCCACAATTACTTTTAACAAAAAAAGTGGGTGTCTTTTATTAAAAGCTGTAAGGTTAACATTCCCTATGCATGCAATTCAACCCTGTACTGGTCAAAAACGGTCATATTTTAAGTCCCATGTACTGTATACCTTTTTTTGATCCAGCTGGTGCAACACAGACCACCATTGTCAGGTTTCACTAAAATCAAAGAGCTGGAGTGGGATGATAATCAACACATGTAAAAAATACATAATCAAAACTGTGGTTTGATAACAAAGATTCCAACATCATGGTATATGACATATTCCCTTACCTGTTCCTTATATTTTAAACATGGACACCAAATGTAGTTTTTGCCTTTACCAACCTGTTTACATACTAATACAAGTTATAAAGCAAGTAGTAGAAGATAAAGAAGTAATATCAATATATATAACTATTTTTTTTAAAGGCATAAAAATGCCAATCTTTACACCAAGGTATTGTGTAGTATTTCTTTTTTCAACTTACTAGTTTTATCATTTTTATTCATTGTTTCATTTCACTGAATTGTTATTGCCATTCATTTTTAAAATTTATATTTCGATTTCACTATTGATCTTTGGAGAAAAACAGCACTCTGAGGTACAGGACTAATTGACGTAGAAGAGACAGCAACGGAGGATATGACACATTGCAGAGAGAAGCATAGGAGTAAAGTTATGGTAATTTGCTTTATAGCATCGTAACCTTTACATTTACAAGTAGTGTCTGTTGCCTGGGGTGATTTGGTATAATTGTTTAGCTACGACCATAAACAGCATTAGAAATCATAAAGCGTCTGACATTATACACTGTACTCCAGCTGATGAGCCACTGACAGGATACGCGATACAAAATTTCTGAATACATTACATTCACCAGAGTCCAGGGGAGGATTAACTCAGCTCAAGGTTTATTAAATCTTCCAGATGCCAAATACTTCTCCGCACACAGTCTATTAAACAGTCTCATATACAAGAAAGCAGAGATAATCAGAAATAATGGTGGCAGGTGGTACAGTGTGCCTGTTACTATAGTAAATGCATGCTTACTCTATACAGATCAAGCAATTTACTACTGTGTCAGATCTCAACATATACTGTAATATTTATACAATCAAATGTTTTGTCTAAAATGAGAATTATATGCTTGCAGACAAGTCCGGATTTCTCATTTTTATTCACAAGGCCAGCTACCTTGTGCCACCCCATCACCTATTAATGTCAAAAGAATTTTGACAAACATTAAAATTGTAACTGTAAATGAAACAATTAAAAATGTAAGATATAACTCTTAAAACATTAACTATAAAACTTAAATCATTAACTATAAAATGCTTATCAATAGGTCAAATGTATTCCCAGGAAAGTCATTTAATAACTTCAAATTAAAAAATGTAACATTAACTGAAACAATACATTTTAACAAACAAATATAATTAAATTAAACAACCAACCACAAAGGTTCAAATTGCAGACAAAAATGCCCCATGTTAGCAAATACTAATACTGATTTCTAAACATCCTCTTACTTGTCACAGTTCCATTTTTACAGTTTTTTTTATAATTAATTTTCTCATTGTAAACT
>NC_092858.1:82983502-82995701 GCF_032062135.1 Pyxicephalus adspersus | reverse complement strand
TTTTTTTTTTGTGTTTTCAAAAAAAAGCAGAAATGGTTTCCAGCATCATAAAGATATTTGCATTTATTATTGAGACAAATTTCTCAGATTTCTGGAATCTCTAAATGGAAAACATGGAAAGATATCTTACTGCTGTAACAAGTTAATTTAAAACTTCTCTCCATTTGTTTTGCTTCCTTTGTCTCTGGATTAATTAATGATCGATTCCTCAATGTATTTTTGACTTATTTAAAGATAGCAGTATTTGTGTTCTTTAAAATCCTATTGCAACTTTAGTCTCTTGCCACTCTCTAGAGGCGAAATACTTCTTGTCCTTTTAGGCCTGCTCCTACTCTAAATTGCCTTAAACCCCATCTTTTCAAACATGGCTGCTTGTCTTCTTCTGTCTCTCAAACCCTCACTAACACCCACCATTTCATACCTGCCTCCTAGCTTTAGCTATTTACCTCCTTCTCTTAGATTGCATGCCCTTTTTGGTAGGGTTTTCTCTTTCTTCTGTATCATTATCTGTAACTGTCTGTCCCCTGCAACCTCTATTTATTGTACAGCACTGCGTGATATGTTGGCCCTATATATACAGCTAATATTAATAATTAAGACCTTCATTTGCCAACATTCTAATACTACCAAACAAGTACAAGTAGCACAAAAAAATCTCTTTTGACATGATAGATTTTACAAACCATGGCTATGGAATTACTTCTTCATTTCAAAATGCATCTGTAAAATTTTTATGAATCATGCACCTGACACAATCTACTTATTTTCTAGCTGAGAAAACAGTCTTTGTTTTGTTTTGTTTGATAACATCCAAAACCATAAAATCTTTTAACTTTTTTTCCATGTCTATTTCAAGCTATAGTATAAAAGTAAAACTGAATGTCACATTCCACATCCACTGTATCCGTAATTTATGTTTTATAATTTTGTTATATAATTCTTCCTGTGTGATATTTGCAGTTGTGTAAGAATTATAAAAATTCACACAAAAAGCCGCTTCTTCACATCTTGTTCAACATGTGAGGTCAGCATAGTTGATGATGAGCCTGTGTTTGCTAAAGTATGTTTTTTAGAAATAACAGAGGGGTTTTTCTGTATTTTAGGTTTCAAGCCAGGAACTGTGTTTTACATTTTACCGCAGCTTTACCCTTCTTTTACTAAGCTCTTTTTATACATAGTAGGAAACAGGATACACTCTTGAAAGAAAGGAAGGAGTACCTGTTATAAATAAATAATATGAAAATCTAAGTTTTAAAGAACTTTTAGAGAAGATTCACTGCATTGCAATAGGTTACTGCATGCATGATAACGTGCATTGTGGCAGCTTATTGATTTGAATCAAAACAGACCTTAAGTTGAAACTGCAAAAATTTGCCCAATAAAGCCAAATGCAATCAAACCCACTGCAGGCACACATACATTACACATACAACACACATTTCAGCACAATAATGTTAGTGGTGCTTAAAACACATATTAGTTTCGCATTGGTTTTAATCAAAGCACATATATCAAGCACATTTACCATTATTATTATTAAAAAATAAAATTTTTAATAAAGTATGTATGTACCTTACTCAATGCCTAGTGAAGTAGTTATAATGGTACACTCACTATGGTAACAATTAAAACTCCCAAATCAATGTTTGGTGGAAACCAATGGTTGCATGTCCCAACTTCAATATCTATATTGTTTATTCCAAAGAGGAATTTTTGGCCAAACTTTACACTGACCACACCACTCAATCATTCACCACCATCAAGTAACACTTGATATTCATAAAAACATAATTTACTCCAAATTTTCTAAAAACAAAAAAAAAAACATAGCTTGTATGTCTATGTGAAAAAATGCTTGACATTTTTGTTTAATATGCAGCAGATTTGTATTATAGATACCTATACAGAGCGCAAGAGGTGGTCAAGGGCATGCCCACTATACACAGGACATGAGATTTCCCCCTAAAAGCTAATATTTCAAGAACTCCTGTTTGAATATTTATTGTGTCTGATATATATAAAATCAAACCTATATTACCAAGGCTTACAGTAATATAGCTTTGGCAAGATTATGATCATATTCAACTTAAATGGAAACTAAAAAGTATAATCAGAAACGTGACACAACCAGAATACCCATGTAGAGACATTCTATTTCTGTCCTCTTTTCCTTAACTATTTCTATTTCCTTAATCTTATAAAATCACAGCATTCAATTGACCACATAGTCAAATAGCCACACAGTTCATTTAGATTTTTCTTGATTTGAGCACCTCTCCACTATGACATTGATGTTTGTTACTCCTATTATGTTATCTAGCTTCCTTATAACAGTCTACGTCTATTTTTATGTTTCAGTTGCCTAATGCATTTTGTTCTTTTATTATTCCACAATTTTTATGTATGAGTTCTTCTGTGTTCATATGTGTGTTTTATTTAATGAGTTCTGTTAATTAAACTTTGAATTAAAAAAATAGAGTACTTAAGATGCAAACTTTATATAGCAGTAACAATGTCAAAACATTTTTAGATTTTTTTCAGGAAATGTTATAAGACCAAGATTTTAGATTGAAAACCTGAAATTTGTTAGTAGAACAAAATACAGATGTAGAAGTATATTGCAGCACAAAATAAAATATTGGACTTAAAAGGGAATCTTGGCAAAAAAACTCAACTTTAAGGCAAATCCAACTAAATCAAATCTGTTATGAAAAATTTGCTTTGAGAGTTTTACAGCCAGTCAGAAGGCATTGTGCAGAGACATTGATGTATAAGTAGTAGACATTAGTGAAAAGTAGAATTACACCATTTTCAAGAAGAATTCAGGAAGCATTGCAACCAAAGGGACATGTGTTACAGTAGTGCACATCCTATACAGTGGGCATTACTAAAAGATATGAATCAAGTAGATTTTCACCTAGTAGAATAATTTAATGCTGCTAGGATATTCTACCAGCAGTAAAGTCATTCTGCCAGTAGAATATTCTATCAGCAGTAGAATTATTGTGTTGGTAGAATATATTCTAGTAGAATAATTCTACTACTAATTTTCTACCAAAATTATACTTGATGTGTTCAAATGCTACAGATTAAATTCACAATATGTGGTAATGCATTACTTTATTATGAGTCTCTCTAGTTGTATGTCCTGAATTCATCATAATTCTAATTTAAAAAATGTGACCAATGTAGTCTGGTCTTTGCTTGGGTCTGTATCCTTCCATATAGGTTCTACTCTAATTTGACCTAAAGGGATTAAATAAACCCGTGAACTAACCTTTTAATGCAATTGGTCCAAAAGTCAAATATTTGCCACAAACTTAATTAAATTTCTGCAAATTTTATCACCCCTAACTGAAAAAATATTCAAAATTTCCCTCATAACTTTAGATTTGCCAAACTCCAATTACTTTTAGGAACAAGCTCCTTTCTTATCTCAATACGCTAAGCTGGCAGGGAATGTTCTCAGACTCAGATCACTGAAGTGAAGGTAATGTTTCTTGTATGTATGGAGAAAAGAAGCTAAACTTCTGATTGCAGTGCAAACAAACCAGAAAAACTGCTACTGACAAATAAAATAACAGTAAAAGTAAATAGCTTTATTTTAGGCATGTACAGCTCTCCCTCTAAACATTTCTGTGAAATGGAGGGATTCTGTTTTACTGCACAAATGATATTACTGTCATAAAAAGACAAATAAGATAACAATATGGACAATAAGGAGTTGTGGGATCATAATAAAATAATATAATGACAGCTTTGATGTTTGATATTACTACAACAGACTTCTTAAATGCTGACTTGATGCATCTGTTCTTTTGATCTCCAGCAGTACAACATGATACTTAAATCTGTGTAAAATGCTCTACCTGTCTACACAACACCCCATACTAGAACAGAAAGTGATACATACGGGCATTATACACATTTTGAGTGTTCAGCAATAATCTCCTTGTTCAGGAATCCTTTCCAAAAACCCAGTTGCAGAGGTAGATGGTAAAGTCTGATTATGATGTGCATGACCAGTTAAAAACACAGAGAAGCTGAGAACTGAGGAGCTGAAAGAAACGGGTGAGAATTTACTTTTCTTGGTATGTCATATACCTTGTGACAGGTTTAAATCAAACCACAGTATTCTATTTAATTTGGCTTCCCCAATATGAAGTGTCATAAAGAACCCAAAAGGAAAAAAGGGAGCAGAACTAAAAGCTGCGCAAAAATAGGTATGTTTTCAAAAAATATGTTTCTGTTGTATTCGCTGAAGCAAGGGTTTTCCAAGACCTTTTTCAGATATGTGGACTACTGTATGGACCGCAATGTTACCCACTCACAGGTCCTCATAGCAAACTACTGTTATAAATCCAGTATTGGCAAGCCACACGACATGTCAACATGTGTACATGAATTACCCTTGTGTTTGCAGTAATGTTGCAGCTCCTTTACAAGAGGAAAAGTGCTCAGGAAGCAGGATGTTTGTTTCCAGGAACAGTGCCAAAACCCACCAAAATTTAAATGCAACCCCATACAAACATGTGCATACAATAGTTTCCAGGATCTAAACTTATTTGAATCCCACAGCCATGGCTTGACATTTTCTCTTCACTGATCATGCTGGCACTGTCAATCTCAATAGACTTTTAAGGGGATTGTGTGTGTAATATGGCATATTTTACTGGTGGCATGGATACTGTAAAGGGAATTAGGTGTAAAGGCTAGGATTGAATCTCACATGCATAATAGATAGTTGGGGTATAGAGTGGAGTGCAGATCTTGCTTGTGACATGAAAACTGGTGGGTCATGTGTCCTGGAGTGCTGATCCTGCTAATGATATGTACATTAAAGGTATATGTAAGATGCTTTGTGCATGGCCAAAAACGTTGTTTGCTTGGATACTGGAGAATAAGCTATGCATATGCCAGAGTGCAGAGGATCCTAATGGTGGAATAAGGTACTGGGGAGTGAAGTGCATGTATTGGAGAGAAGAAAATAAACTTCTATTTGCAGTGCAAACAAACAAGAAAGACTGCTGTTGCCAAATTAAATGACAGTATAAACAAAATACTTTACTCTGGATACTTTGGAGTAAGCTAGGTGTTCTTGGGGACAAAGGAAAAGAGTTACATAGCAGAAACACAAATACAACACATACAAATAATAACAATGTTACAAACAAGGCCTACAAGCAATAGTTACCCACCCTTGGCCAGGCCTATTGTGTGTGTCCCTCCCTGGGTTACACCTCTTCTCTGCCTCCTGTGTTGCCCACTCTTTTCTAACGCCAAACACTGCCTTTTATCCTGGTTTCACAACCCCTGTTTGTTGTGTAATTTTCCCATATTCATGTCTCTATCACAGCGGTCGCCAACTGGTGGTCCGCGAGAAAATTTTAGTGGTCTGCGGCTCTGGCTGGTGCACCCTCCAGCGGGGTCCTTCTCCTGACCCTGCTGATCATGTCCCCTGTATGGACACAGCAAAAGTTGCACTGCTGTCCCCCCGAGGATGTTTGTCAAACAGATCTGAGCCTGTGATGGGAGAGCTGGGGGTTCTGGCATCATTACATCACTCTGGGGGAAGTTTCTTCCCCTTTAAGTGACAAACTGTACCCCACGCATGCGTAGACATGGCGCATGCACACTTGCCTCTACTACACGCTGACGTATTTAAAATTTTGAATTCAATGGTATGAAAGGATGGTGAACACTGCTCTATCAACATAAATAATGAGTTTTTCTCTCCTAGGCCACCACAGGTCTGTCAAGTCTCTCTCAGCAGATGGGGCAAATACTGGCCACAGATCCATCAGATTTCAAGCAACTTCACCTACTATAAGACCGCTTTATTAATGAAATATTCAAATAAATCACAGTAACACATGACAGGCGCTGGAACTGTTTTGTAGTTTCCATAGAAACTGTTGGCGGTAGGTTCTCATGATCCCTTAATATTTTCTGTAATATTTTCCATGTAAATTTATTTTTTTTAATTGTCTGAAAATAACATGTTTGGTCTGATTTACTTTACAATATATTATAACCAGACACTCAACTCTATTTAATCCAAAGGTCACAACTACATTTATTTGTAAATGTATGCAGTAACTACATGCTGCACCAAGGTGCTTCTGTAATATGTCACCCATCTCCTCCACCATTACTGCTTCAGTCACTGCCACACTGGCAGGGAAGTAATTGCTTATCTTTGTTGTAAGCTATTTAAAAATATGCTTATGATATCTAGCATTTCCATCCCCTTAAAAAGAGGAATACTTAAACAATAGCTGTTCTTTAAGATTGTTTACAAAGATCTACAGTACTACTCAGGTCAAAGGTGAAACCACTAACCATACAATCACTTTAGCCATTTTAGGCACTTTAAAATTCTTATATTAAAAAACCCCATATTAATTGCAGCATCTATTTCTTGTCATGCATAAAATATCCAACATCCGCTCAGCAATTTCATATGACCACAGGGTTAAGTGATATATACCAAAATTCGCTACACACAGCATAGCTAAGAATTTTGTGCATTGCAATAATGAAATTTGGCAGCCATGGCATTAGGTCATATGTGATACATAACTGCCATGGTTTTCCTTGGGGGTCAATGCACTGCTATTAATAATTCAGCTTCACTAGTAAAACGGAAATAAATACATAGATAATATTTTGTTCCAAAAAATAAAGTGTCATAGTATTTTACTGTTTGTTGACAAGTCTACATGCTTTACAGAATATATAATAAAGTAACACATTAAAAAAATAAACCTTTAGCCTACAGGTGGATACCAGATATTACTTACTAAATGCATTGTATAATTTTTATAATGCATTTTTTTTAATCTATCGGTTATTATATGTTGTTTTGCATTGTGTTTGCTTTTCAATAAACTTTGTAATTTTTATTAAAAATGTGGGTTGCCTGGTGTCTTAAAAGAACTATTACCATGATTTATTCTTTCATGTTAAGTTTTCATTATTTTATTATTTTATAACATTTACAGGTAGTCCCTAGGTTACATATGAGAGAGGGACTGAAGGTTTGTTCTTAGGTTGAATTTGTACATAAGTCGTAACAGGTACATTATTTTAATGAATGCAGTTAGGACAGATGTTTGTCTCAACATGGTGGGGGCATGGTGGGCGAACGAGGCAGCGAACTGCCCCCCTCAGTCTTATCCCGCCTCCATCACAAATTAAATATTATTAAAAAAAAAATTTAAGCAGTATGGATAATCATTAGCTCCTGGAGCAAGCGTTGCTTTGATATGCAAAAAGAAATAACTGCAGAGTTTGTCTTGGTCATTAAAGAGTTACAAGAGGTTGCAGCTCAGCCCTTAAGGTCACCCACAACCTCAGCTGTAATTAACAAAAGACTTTTTCTGCAAGTCATGCGAACCGCTGTTGAAGAACAGCTGATCACCCACATTCAATTGTCCAGATATTTCCTTGCAGCCAGGTGTGTGTCTCTGAGTCTGCACATTGCTGCCGAGTTTTGATTGCACTACAATGGCACACAACATGTGCAGGGCTGGGGCTTTTTCTTGAGAGAAACTGCTGACATCACTGGATGTCTCCTCAGATTCCACTTCAAAAAATCAGGTACCTACTACCCATTTCTGGGTTAACCAAAGCAAACAAAAAAATAAAACTTTATGGAGCCTAGACATTCATTAACTTCTGGAGCAAGCTGTGCTTTGGTATGCAAAAAGAAACAACTGCAGAGTTTGGAGATGTCACACATCTTGCCGGGTGATGCAGTGGAGATGTCCCCGCCCTGCTCACTCTCCTGCTCACATCACCTGGAGGCTGATCTCTGGGTGATGCAAGCAGCTGCAGTAGATTCCAGGGGTGATGCCAGCAGGAAATCGCCGCAGGCATCATCCCTGGAATTTACTATTGGTGATGGCATCTGCAGTTAGATGCGATGCACCATGCAGAAATCCTGCATGGTGCATCGCATCTAACTGCAGATGCATGCAGCGGGGTGGCAGGGACCCGGGCGGTGTTTAAAAGCAGATTACTCAATTTTACGCCCAGCCACGCCCCCCCACGGAGAGGAGCCCCGGCATCACAGCGGGATCGTCTGATCGCTGCGAAGCGTGGGGCTAAGGTAAGGGGAACCCCCAAAATTACCCCGAGTGTGACTCAGGGTTACCGCTTTTGCATAGTTTTCCCACCACGAGTCACACTCGGGATTACCGCTAGGGGGGTTACCAGGTTCAGTAGTGGAAAGGTAGAGAGTTAAGGCATTGCTTGGGAATAGGTTAGTTTAGGTGTCATAATTATTTGTAAAAGTGAGACAACCACACAGATTTATATTAGAAGCTAAACTATGTAAAAAAAATCTAAAAAAAAATAGTACCAGGTTTCTAAACAGTTGAAACAAATGTCTCCCTGTGGTGTAAGCTACAAAAGTAATATGTACTAAAAATGTATTGCACAGAGTTGGAAAATTGTATAAAAAATGAATGATACTGCATGCTACTAGTGAAGGTTATACTATAGAAGGCCATTCTCTACTATCTTTTTAGTAAATGGTCATTCCTCCTAAACCGGACCTATCACCAAAATGTATATTTTATATAAAAGGATAGATAACCCCTATTATATAACAGAAAAATCAGCTTCCAGTAAAGCCTAAATTGAAGTGTGTAGCCTCCAGGCATACAAATGTTACATTTCTCAGAAGGCCTCAGGTTGCTCCATCTGTACGTGCACGATCTCGGGTAGCAGGTATTAAAAAATTTTAAGCCAGAAAAAATAAAAAGCAGCCAGTGTTACTGCCATGGCTGGTCTGCAGTACATTTTATAGTTTTGTATTAGCAACGAGAAAAAGAAAAGGTAAAAGAAAAGAAGGAGATCTACATCCCTGTTAAATTATACTAAACAACTGTATTACTTCATGTTTCAGAGGCATAAGGTGGTGCAATGTCTGGTACTAGGCAATTTAGGTAGAAGGAAGAAATGATTTTACCATATTACAGAATTTGAACATTTATTTCTCCCCCATCACTGTACACCCCCTCCCCTTCCCTTTAATTAGGAATTTTAATTAGAAATGTGTTTTTTTTATCTTTTTATCTAAAGGGACATATTCATAAAAAAACTAATGAGACTACATAAATTGCTAAGCTTGATCTGCTGGGGTATTTTTCTGCACATTTACTGACGTTTGCCCCATTTTAATGTGTTAAGTGTGCTGTTCGTTTTTCATTCATAAAAGCCTGTTGATCAGCAGTGTCTGGTGTGGAGAAAGGTCACAATAATTTATATGAGGTTCAAAATATTACAAACTGAAATATGAAAATGTAAATACTAAATAACATACTACGTAATGCCAAGATTTTTTTTTTGCTTTCTTTTCAAGTTCACATTTGCATGTTCGCTGGCACAGTTGGACACAAGCTAATAAAACTGTAGCTGAAAAACAGACTCAACTGGACATTATAAAATAAAAAATATAATTGGTATGTGCCAGGTATAATTCATTTCTTATAAACAATTTTAGGTTGTTCTGTCGCATAACAAAATGTTTTAAAGCTGTGAAAGTAATACATTATTATACACAGACACCGTGATGTTGGATAGAATACTATAAGATAAACCCACTTTCTGTCTAGTTTTTTTTTTTATTTCCTGTATATTTTCTTTTTTTGCTAATTTTAGGAGTTCCTTGTTTATGTTAATAATCTAAAGCTGTTTTTTTATATTAAAATTAACAATATAATTACGAAGTTTAGTTAATATAATAATGGAGTTGGTAACAATGCCTTGGATGAAAGGTTTACTGTCATAGGTGGTGGGGGACTGTTGGTCATACCTAAGCAGAAAATTCTTCAGCAAACAAATTTGATTATAAAGCTTACAGAGCAAAGAAGAAACAGAAATCAAATCGCCAGGAAGACACAAAAGAGAAACAGCCTTTTGCCACATGACCCCCCGCCCACCTAAAGGAGGAAGAGACTGGCATCAGAATGTTGCCTGAACAAAGAGTTCCTCTAGGCTCAGCTTCAATGGTTCCATGTTCCTGTCTACACTTCCTGATCTGACTCTTGGGTTTACCGACCCTGACTTTGTCTGACTACTCTTGATTGCCACCTGCCTTGACCTTGACTTTCCTTACTACTTCATTGCCTTTCGCTCCTGTGCATTAGTCTTAACCAGTAAGCAATTACCAGCCCCTGCGTGTAGGGGGGCTGCAATCTGGGCACTGCCTTCTAAAGTCCATCACTCCTTGTGGGGTGCGCTGGTGAAGCTAGAGGCTGGTGTCTTAGACGCCCCGTACACGTCTCTGCCTAGCCAGGTGGTGACACGGAGGGTCCTGTGATCACCCTGGCAAGAAGCAACAGAACACACACAAACAACATTAAAAGATAAAGGCTAAAGCTATTAGAGATTTCAGTTTATAGTCTTGACTCTTTACCTTAATAGATGTACCAGCTCTGGTTAGTGGGTGTTGAGAATTTAATTAGTTATTAGTTACCACAGAACAAACTAGACATAGTTGAAGACAGACTGACATGTGAAAGCATACTAGACTTAAGATGTTAAAAGGAAACACAAACCAGATGCATCATGTTTAATTTACAAATTAAATTTGGAGCACCAAAAGCTGGACACTTCCTTTACCCATTGCAACAGATTTTTATTACTATCTAGGGGTAGATAAGCCCTGTTAAATTTGAAAGCATCAAAAGTTATAAAAAGTGTAACTTTGGCATTAGTCTGGCATCTAAAGGAAATCAGATACTAACAAATATCTACTGTAGCTAACATTAAATACTCTATACTTAAAGAATATCATGACTAATTAATTCAACAGCTGTTTAATGAAATTGTGCAAGTGCTAGTGCATATATTTTGGCTGCTCTAATTACTTATTCATTAGTCTTATAGCTTTTAGACATCTTGGTTCTCCAACAAAATAACTTAAATGTTCATTTTTTACTATAAGCTATAGTAAAACAGAACTTGAATGCCAAAATACATTTAAGCATGTGCTGAAAGATGAAAAAGGTTTCTTTTAGATAGTTCAAAGAAGTTTTCTAGTTTGAGGGTTTGAGGCCAAAGTTTGGACCCAAAATGCTCCTTAGGAAATTTTGGGTCCTTTATTGTTGCCACTGATTTAGACTACTATTGAAGTGACATGGCACCACCATAACCTTATGCAATGAATAACAATTAAAAAAGGATGTACTACAATAGACAAATCATTATGATGCTTCCCTATGTATACTCTCTATTGGTGTAGTTGCATATATGTGATATATATAATTATATATAATTATATATATATATAGAGAGAGAGAGAGAGCGAGAGCGAGAGAGAGAGACATTGATAACATGATATATAGATGATATAATATAGGAACATTTCCTATGTGACAAATACATTTTAGATATAGGGGACAAAACTTGTTTATGTGGTAATGGAGGGGTTAATAGACATCATAATGTTTCTCATTAGCATTTTAATGTTTGCTGATACAATAGGTTTACTCATCTTGCAGGTGTTTACATTCGTAATACATATATTTTTCCATTGTTCAGCCAATCATGGAAGAGGGCAGCTAGGGGCAACAACAAGTCCAAGAACGCAAAATATTTTTTACACTCTTTGGTACCTTGTACAGTCTTTGTAATATCCAAATGTTTGACCTTTGTGTTGAATATATTTTTATTGAAACACACTGTATGCTTTTGCTTTTTATTAATCCTATGTTTTTTTGGACAAATAAAGAACACATTTTTGCATACTCTTAAAGAAATCTTAAAGTTACTAGGTACCAGTACTGTAGATTCTGGCTACTTACTGTATGCATCTAAATAAATGAGAAAGAGAAGCATTAGCTTCAGAATAGGGTTAAAAATAAGGACAACTTGTTTTTGTGACTGTTCATGTGCATTAAATTGCATGTGCATAAATAAAACTGAAATCGGAGTAGAAATACTCATGTACTGGGTCAAGGAATGTGAAAATCCAAAGCTAAATATAGGTAAGTGAGATGTTGGCCTTGTGTTCTAATAACAATGCAACATTTGGGATGAGCACTTCTGAACAGATGCCCCAATTATGCCCAATGAGAAAGAAGTCTAGATAGTATAATATACAACTTAACAGTCTCCTGGCGACAAATTGGATTTACTATTTAGATAAGGCAATTTACCCTTTTTATTATTATTATTATTATTATTA
>NC_092858.1:82978040-82981523 GCF_032062135.1 Pyxicephalus adspersus | reverse complement strand
ATTGTAGAGAAGAGGTTGCGTGGGTTGGAGGCTTGAGAGGAAATGACTGCGGAGAAATAATTTTGTTTGGTGACATTGAGCTCTGTGTTAAAGCTTTGTGTTAAAGCTTACCCTCTTTTGTTAAACAAATTTTAACTTATTATATAACCCAATAAAAAAAATTAAAGGGTAATAGTAACACCATATAAAATCCTGAAGTCTCAAATGCTAAATGTTATTATACGTCATTATTATTATATGTCATAATGTTATATATTGTTATCACAATATAAAGTTGGAATTACATAATATGAGGAAAAGAATAATCTTCATTTATGGGTGTAGCAATGAACTATGTATGATTGGTGGTCCATGATAATGATGATTATACAAATTGTTTCCAGTTGTCACTCCTTCAATTCCTCACCAACATACCTGCCAGAGCTAAGAAAGTAAGTCCCACCTGTTTCTCCTCTTGCATTCCTCGCTTAAAACCCAAGGACAGCCTTTAGTGACCTGCACAATTAAGATTGGATGAAAACAAAATAAGGTGGCACTAAAGTCTAATTTTTTTAACTGTGACATAAGGTATTAAAAAAAAGTTCACTCCAACTTATGAAAGCAATGTTACTCAGGAGGTAATGTTTTTTCCCTGTTGGAGCATATTGAACCATGCTTTATAAGGGATTTTTTGCCTTCTTCTGGATCAGCTATACATGTATATGTGATGTTAACTGGGAAATGCTGGTTTGTTGTACGTTTATTTCCTTAGTGGTTGAACTTGAAAGACTTATATCTCTTTTCAAGCTGGCTAACTATGTAACTCCTAATAAGTATATTATAAAAGTTGCTGTCAAACAAACTTTGTGAAAAGTTTGAGCTTCTAAAATTATTTAACAGACCTGAAGAGGCTGACAAACTCCTCGTTATACATTATAAATAGCATTCAGTTTTGATTGCTATGTTTTGAATAAATTTTCCTCATTTCCTCCTTAGTATCACATCTCAATGCAGGCATTGTATGCTGTTTTAGAAATGTGTAGAGAAACAGCTGTGCACTTTACCTCTTTCTAAGTTCCATACTGCTGAAGACACTTGGCAAATACTGTACTGCCTACCAAGGGCTTTGTCTCATTTGGATTTTTTATAGGAAAACTGAGCTTCTATTAATAATACTTTTAGCAGGAACAGCAATAGTTGCTTAATATACAGCAGAACAATGTACCGGTATGTTTGTTATTTTAAAGGATTTGACTATTATAAAAAAAAACTCTTTTTATGTAAAACATAAAACATAAAAGGGTCTGATTTATTACAGCGCCCTAAGACTGTTATGTGAAAACCTGCAAACCTGGAATGGTTTTCTTAAAATCATTTGTTTTTATTTGGCAAATGTTTTTAATTCTGGACTAGATCCATTCCAGTGCAAATTCAGATAGCCGAATCCAGATTTTTGTCTCCATTTAAGCAAACAAACCATGGCAAATTTGAGCAACACCATTGGCAATCTTTATTTAGTATTTTTTACAGGTACCCTGCTCAGTATGACTCATTTAGGAGTTTGATCTAGTGTCTGCCTCTCTGTGGAGTATCTAAGCTTAGGTAACATAACCAGCAGGGCCATGTTTTCCCTAAAGTAGAAAGAAAAAACACTATTAGAGATAAGCAGGCAATTTTCATGAAGCTGTACTTTTACTGAATTTTCCTAAAGCCCTAAGATTTATCTTTCTAAGTTTCAACAGAATTTGACTCAAATGCAATTTCAACTTAAGGTTTATAGATCTTCAATGAATGTTTGCCCAAAAAACAAAGAATGTTCATTTAAGTTCTATAAAAGTACATCCAACTTCAAATAATGTTCACCCAACTTTAAACACCACATTCCCATCTTCAGAAATGATTCATCTGAAAGAAAAAAAAAACATTTACCAGAGTTTGCTATGACAGTGCCTCATTGCTCCACAGAAAAATAATCGTTAAATAACATTTGTTACATTAAATATCTTTAGAAAGCTGCAGATGATGTTACAGATATATATATATATATATATATATTTATTTATCTGCCTATATATATATATATATATATATATATATATATATATATATAGGCAGATAAATAAATAAAAAGCAATTCCCATGGAAAGCAGCATATGAACTGATTCATGAAGTGTTTATCTCCACCCAAGGATACTGTGAGGATCTAGAATCCTATGTTAAGCTTGCAAAACATTTATGCATGAAACGATTTGTGGGGTATGAAATAGATACATTAATAACGGACAGGGCTCTGAGCTTTCTAGATCAAACACTTAAATATACAAGTAAAATTAGGACTGCTTCTACAGCGAGCAAAACACTTTTCTAATTTTGTAACAGAGAGACATCATTGTGGCTCTATACAAAGCATTTATGTGACTTTATATTAATCTTTTTTTTAGTTACTGGCACTATTCAAGAAAAAGATGTACTAAAATAGTAAAAGGTACATATTTTAGAGAAGCGCAAAAAAATTTTTTTTTGAAAGGTTTTTGAAACTGAGGTGAGACGCTTGCGAAAAACATATGCCAATATAGTCAATGAGCATTCTGGGAAGGTTTGCCATCTCTGCTGACTCCATAGATTTTCATGGGAAGTGTTTTTTTAAGCATTTAAGAAGGCATTTTTAGGCAGTTTTACATACTTAGTGCTTATTTTTTCTTTTTTGTTTCAGGCGTTTTTCCCTGAAAACAATCCTGGATCCTAACTGTGCATAGTAGGCATCCAGGAGTGTTTACGTCTGAGTTTTTTTTTTACCACGGGTCTAAACAGCCCTAAAAAGCCCTAAAGGTAACAATATTCTTCGACTATGAGGTAAGGTTAAAAGGAGTAATGGGTTCTTTTACTCCAAAAAGTGTGGAAATGTGGAAACATATTCCACAAGAACATGTTCTGAAAAACGTTTCATTAAAATGTTGAATTAACTTCTTAGAGGGAATTTTTAAAGGGCCCCATATTCCAGCAAGTATCTGATTCCCTTTGGGGGGGGGGCAAATTATATTTAGTGTTTGTTCCTTCCTTTGTTAAACTGTAAAGTAAGTAAACATTACATGAAGGAAGTATAAAAACTGCCATGGCTGGACCCCTTTCATGAATGCTAGTTGCCTGACTGTAAATAGGTGATGAATAATTCTTGGGAATTTTATTTGTATGCTTGTTCAAGGTCAGTGAAGCCGAAACAGCATTACACCAAGGCAACAAGAGTTTTTAGTTACTATGACAGGAACTAAAGTCATAGGATAAGTAATATTTTGTTAGCAGGTAGGTTCTTTATTGCTGGAGGTATATAGGCTATGATGAACAAACATGCCTGCATGTTTGCAAATAACTAAATTCACCTTTCCTTGCCATCATTTTCACCTAGTTGTCTCATGGATTCGGAATCTCTGGCCATCTGTCACGGTCCCTTCCGTGACAGAAGTTTGAGGATCTGTCAGACTAGCTGCATGTGTGATTATCTGACAG
>NC_092858.1:82952995-82976094 GCF_032062135.1 Pyxicephalus adspersus | reverse complement strand
AAAATAGGATCACTTTTTGCATCAAAAAATTACAGAATTAGAACGCTAGGGGGGTTAATTGAGGAAAAGGCATAACCTGACTGCCCCCATTTTTTTTTACTTTTTAAGGTAGTTTAGTGCTTTAAGTTTTTTTTTTAGTAAAATGCAGTGGTCAAACTTTTTTCAACCATTGCATCTATTTAATTAGTGCTATAAACAAGCTGTCCTGGACACAGTTGGGCCTAGGAGCTAACAAAATCTAAACATTTCTATGCCAATTTTACTAAAAGAGGAATTGTTTTTGTTTTTTCAAATGTCAAGTACATAATTATTGCCTATTCAAAGATGGTATACTGTATTTTACAACTTTAGTTAATCATCCTTCTACTATGATGTTTTTCCTGGAAATGGTAACATATACCATAGAATTCTAACTCTACCATTAAGGGAGTCCCACATATTTGTAATTGTTTACAGCTAGATATTTTTCATTATTTTTTTCTTTGATTGCTATGTTCTTTTGTGTTTGGATAAGCCTTTTGTGCTGCAAACCTAGTGCAAGGTGGATAGATGACAAAGTCTTTTTGTTCATTTATTGTCTTTTTCTGTAGATTCTAAGGTATGTCTGTTAATAAAAACTATATATTTTTCACATTACCAAGCTTTTCATTTACACATTTTGATTTACTATTTATTTTTGTTTAATTAAAAAAGAATGTACAACAATTTGATGAGATTGTGAAGATATGATGTTTAAATCATTTTATTTAATCTCTTTTAAATACAAACCACAACGTACATAATGCATTTTGTATATCCTTCAGTCATGGTGTTAATTAATTACAGTTCAGTTATGTCAAACAAGATTACTGTTATGTTTTTTTTTTAACATTTATGTCGCTAGCTTTCTTATCTAGACTTATTCTTACCTTACATTAGCATTGTTTTTGGTTTATATAGGTCACTGTTATGTCGTTTTTGGCTAGTATGGTAACAAATTGGTTAATAAAGTGGGTACTTTAAAATTCTTATGAGCTGTTCAGGTGTTAATGCAATAATGCTGTTCAGGTCTCTTAAGAAGTAAAAGGATAATGAAGCTACACTTTGCGGTTTTCAGATGTGATAGAGTTTAAAAAGATAGTCACACTATGCAGTAGGAGGCATAAATTAAATGAAGTAGCTGAAAGCTGCATTATGTAACCTCATGTATTCTAAAACTACATAGCAGTTTTCAAATTGGCTTGTGTCCAAATCTTCCACCACTTAAAATACTAAACAGTACTCTACTTGTAATGGATAGAGACAGCATTTTCTTAAAATAAAGCTAGAGGTAACACAGAGCTAGCCATTGATGGCCTGCTTGTAAAAATTATTGTTGACAGCCTGTTAAACTGAACCACCATCTTTAGTATTTCCTTAGTGAATGGCCTGGAACAAGTTAAGAAAAACTAACAAAAAGACAGAAGTTGTTATCACAACACTTGTTTTTGGTGAGCAATTCAATTGTAATTTAAGTGAAACAAGAAAGTCCATTTGCTAGAACAAGAGAAATATATGAAGATAATAATTAAAACATGGATTGTTCTATTCTTTTCACACACTTAAAAATGAAATGCCACTTAATCCACTAGGGAAACACTATGTAATGTATGCATTTTTGTTTTCAACCAAGATTTACACATTTGTCACTAAAAAGTCACCAATTTCCTTTTCTAAATACTTCATTTAAAAAAAAAAAAAGAAGTTGAGGCCCCTCCTGTTCTGTTTTTACTGCTGCAGCGGTAAAGACTGAAAGGAAAGGGGATTTTTGAAAACAAGTAACAGTGCCCTTTTTGCCTGATCACTCCGGGAAACTGTCAAAAAAGTTGGTTGCCAGGAAACCCGTCAACTCCGGCTTCCCTTGCACTTGGCAGGACTGAATGAACTAAATGTGTACCTGCATGGGAGTCACATCATTCCAGCATGGCCAATCAACATGGCCAAAGATTGTATCCAGGGAATTTTCCAGAGAAGGAAGAAGAGTTCTTTGCATTGAGTATTTTATAATTTGTATAACCAAATGTTTTACAGCTTATTAAGGCCATCAAAATTACCATCACTTTAGCAGAAAAAAATTGTAGCAGCACCTGAACAATCAGGTATTTGCAAATAGGAATAGCACATTGAATTGCCAGTAACACTGGTATTAAATTTTCCTTTGATAGCGCCTATATTTTAACTTTTGATTGCATGAAATGCTTTTTATTTTTCCTGTTCATTCCGTTAGCACTAGAATATGTAATTATAGATCTAAACCTTTCTTACAAATGTAAAATGGCTTTTCAGTGGGACCAATTTGCTTGTTTGTATGCCTGGCACTGATGCTCTAGTTTGTGAGAGAAGAATAGGACTGCTTTTAATCTCATACATAGGTGGAATGAATCATCTATCAAAAACAACCTTTATGGCTTCAATGGTTACGCTAATGCAGCTAGTCACAGATCACCTTTTAATGTGGAACATTTATTCATTCAAGTGTCTTCTAACAGTGACAAAGACAAACCTACAGGCAAGTGCTGCCATATCAGTTCAGAGAATGGTACATATGAGAGTTTGCAGCAAGATTTTAGTAACAGAAGTTGTCATGTATAGTCTAAATGATATGTCATGGTACCCACAATACATGCAGGAGTGCAGGAGATTAACATTTATACTAGAGGAGCAGTATGAATGTTCATTTAATGCAAACTGTGCAGCCAGTAAAAAATAAAAGCAAAAAAAAAAAGAAACAAGAAATGATTTAAACATACAATGAAGAAGAAGGGTTATTAAAATGTTTTTATTTTTATTTGACTTTTTTTAGGTCTATGCAGGCGCTGAATCCTACTGTGTCCTGTAGTGACATAGGAGCTGGCATATTAAACCACAGCATGCATTTGGAGACCAGGCAACCAATACATGTGAAAACACAGTAACGAGAAAAAGAAAGTAAACCCTATTTCAATTCTAAGGTTTGAAGTATCAGAACATAATTAAAAAAAAACATTTGGTCCTTAGCAGTCCTAGCAGGCCTAGAAAAGATTGCAGAACAGAGGTGTAGACTTTGACCAGACCAATGGCACACCTTCTTTTTTTTCAGCCATACTGTTATAAATTTGCTGGTGTTCTCTGTCCTGTTGCATGACGAAATTTCAGCCAAACCAACTGTTGCAAAGATGGTCGCACATTTTACTCAAGAACAATTTGGTATACAAAGGAGTTCATGGATGATTCAAATAATTTACCAACTCTTCATACGACAGTTGGTATGAGGTGTTTGTGTTTATATGCTGTGTTCTTCAAATGTGGCGATATGCATTTTGGTCAAACATTTCCACTGTGCTCTTGTCTGTTCAAGAGACATTGGCCCTGATTTATTAAAGCTCCCCAAGGCTGAAGAGGATACACTTTCATCAGTGAAGCTGGGTGATTCAGCAAACTTGTAATGGATTTCTTAAAAGTCATTTGCTATTTGTTAGTAAATGTTTTCAATCATGGACCAGATCCATTCCAGGTTTGCAGGATCACTCAGCTTTAATAAAACAGGCTCATTGTTCCAAATATCTCATGCAAACCTTAGCCATGGTCTTCTCTTTTCAAGAGAAGAGGCTTTCCACTGGCAACCTTTTAAACAAGCCATGTTTGTTCATTCTTTTTTTAATTGTACTGTCATTAATGTTAACATTTAACATGCTAAATGAGGCCTGTAGAGTCTGAGATGTTGTTCTTGGGTTTTCTGCAATTTCTGTGAGCCTTGCAGCTTGACCTTGAAGTGAAATTACTGGGACAGAATTGATAATGGTCTTTGATGTTTTCCATCCTGTAAATATAAGAGACATACTTTGAATTGTTTTGCCTTATAACCCTTTCCAGACTGATGAGTAGCAACAATTGTTCCTCTAAGATCATTGCTGATGTCTTTCCTCTTTGGCATTGTATGAACACACACTTAAATATTCCAGACCAGCAAACTGCCCAAACCTCTATTGGGGGCACTTGCTGATGATCAGTTATTGGATTGGAGTAGCAGTACCTGGCTGCTACTTACCTGCTTAAGTCCTACAGAAATGGTACGGATGTATTTTTCAACACACTGCTTCTGCATTGAGACTTAATCTTTGTGTCCTAATGTTTTGATATAAAAACTGTAGAATAAAAATTATTTTTACTTTCTTTTTCTCATGACTGTAAGTCATATGATGATGATTCTTTTCTCATCTGAGAGGTAATAATCCTCTTCTTTTACCAGTGAACGTTGTTTTAATAGCTTACCCCATGAGTATAATGCAATCTGAAAAAACACAGAGTAACACTAGTAAATAAAAGCTAAGCTAAAAATCTAAAAATGCTTATTTTGGGTAACACAGTATTGTGCTCTTGCTTTGTATAGATCCAGTGGCACTCAGTTGATGTTGGGAACAACTCTTAATTTTTGCAACATCTGCTTAGTGCATGCCCATAGCTTCTAACATGTCTGCTTCAAAGGCAGCACCTCTGGTAACTACATGGGTAAATGTTACCTTACATCATGGCCTCCGCCTTTACCACACCAAGAAGGTTACTCATTAAAATTTGTCAAAATTAAAAAATGTATATATATAGGGAAGACTGTCACTACCATTAACACTGAGTTCCCCCGTAAAATAGTTTTGTAAGTTTTCAATCCTTCTAGTAGATCCCTTTTCCTGCTAACTGTAACAGGCTAAGTTGTCCAGCCAAAAAGCAGTTCCTGTCTTTGCTGAATAATGGGCAAATTAGCTGACAACCAAGGGGACATTGACAGCAGTAGATTGGATAAAAATGCATGAAGACCATTGTCTTTAAGAAATGGGAAGTGGTGGTCACCCGAGAGAGAAAGAACATAATCAAGCAAAATCTACATGTATTTAGAAATCATTAACTTACACCAAGCATTTGGGTTTACTTTAAGTCTTCAAAAAGCAGTTTTGGCTTCATCATATTAATGCTGAATGTGTCTGCAATTGTTTTTGCTTTATGGACTCTTTTACAAAAGTGCAATCTCATGCTTCCATCATCAACCAAATTTAGCAGCAATGGCCCTGATTTATCAAGCAAGTTTGCGTAAACTCTCTGCACGTATATATGCGCCGATATACGAGGCGTATTTCCGAGAGCCGGAGTCTATTTATATATATATATATATATATATATATATACAGTTGTACCTTGGTATAAGTCCTTAATCCGTCTTTGGACTTTGGGTACCAAACAGGACTTCTACCAAGCAAATTTTTACCATAGGAAATAAAAGGAAAATGATTAATCTGTTCCCATGAAAAAATATCCTATTGTATTGGTATATTATACATTGATGGGGCTGTATGAAATAATTTAAACACGGCTTAATAATAAAATAATATATATATATATATATATATATATCTAGAGAAGTAAACAAGAACATGTGTATTTGGGACTTTGTGTAAAGCTCAAGTCCACTGTCAAAAGCGAGCTCCCGTCTGCTAGAGTACGCAGGAATTTATCACCAGGTGGATCCTCGGGGCGGGCATCATAAGCATTTAGGTAGGCGGCTATGTAAAGAGCTGAAATCAGTTAGCTCTTTCCGAACCTGAAAAGAATAGGTCATTTAAAAAAAATGCTTAATTCTTAGCTAATATATAAGTTTGAAACATTTGTAAACCCCAAACATTTTTATTTAGGGCTACGTGAAAAATGTGTGCCATTAGAATAAATGATTTTTTAAGGGAACAGTGACTTTTAATGCAAGCTCGCCAGTGTAAAGCTGCCGGAGATGCGCGGCTCAGAGTGAGCGATCATTTCAGTTGATAATCGCCAAGAGAACATGCCAGCGTATTCTTACCAGACGAAATTTGCTTGATAAATAGGTTTTTGGGATCCGATTCCGGATCGCAGATACGCACGCCCGAGTGAGTTTCTGATTTGGCTTGATGATCAAACTCCTCGTTGGAGCCTAGTTACTGAATAGCCATTTGGCTATTCTTATACATTGTAAATATGGGTTAATAATTGCTTCATCTGGGTCTTGCTGCACCTAACAATGCTCATGAGAAAAATAGTTAGTTGAATAAACTGGCTTGGTGGTCTTTGTAATAAACTAATCCTTTGCATGCTGGCTTTCTGCCACTCGCCTTGCAGTGTTATATAAGCTGTCATGTTGCTAAAAGTTTTTACTATCTGAAATTTAGCTCTGGAGTGTTAAAATGATGTGCATAGGATCTGAAAGAGATGGAGCCTTGCAGGGACCTCTTCAAGTTTTAGGAATCTTGGCTTACCCTGTAGGCAAATTCAATGTAGCAGTGTTGCTACTGTCAGCATATGGAGGCACAAAAAGCTGGAGAAAGACAAAGTGTAAATGATGTGCATGGAATAAGCCATATTTTCTGTATGTTCAGCTATATCATTACTGTAAGAATTATCTGTCTGAATAGTATACTTTCATTTTTTCCTTTAATATATTTTGTATAGCTTGAGATATACATGCGCACACTGTCACTATGCTTCCTCTTATATGATATATACATGTAATATGGTAAATCATAACCAATGTTTTGTGCAGGAGAGTTTACTTAATCTGCATGAGTAAACAACAGTAGATTTTTAAATTGATCTGTAGACACACAAAGTATTTGTGTTTTTAAGGATGAGTCATTTGGTAAAATAAATTTATTACCTTGGAGAATTCCAAGAATTTATTTGATTATGTTTCAACAGAGCTAGCCATGTTGTAGAATTTCAGCTGACTTTTTTGTAGAAAATCTGCAATTAGAGGAAATGCACCTTCCATTGTGGAATCAATTCTGCAGTAATGTGCGCTCGTCCCTAATCATATCAAACATCATAGTAGGCAACAAGCAAAGCAGATTTTTTTGTCCTTGGCACTTTTTCCCAATGCCAGTTCCTGTCTTTTTTGGCTCCTTATATAGTAGTTTGTCTATTAGCCCCAATAAAATATGTATGATACAATGTATTCTGCTGTTTTAGTTAAAATTCTCTATGTTTATACTTCTATTATATTATAATATACTTATACTATTATACCAGTATGTTTTTACCAAACACAGAAACCACCATGTTTTGTCCGACTTATATCAGAAATCCATCTGCCAGTCTGTTTCTTCTTTTTCTGAATAGATACAGTGAGCTGCTCATGCACAACCCAGTATACAGTCTTGGCACAATTCTGCGCCAAAATTAAGTAGTTACCTCATTCCAACTGGGCAAATAAAAGGAACAAAAGCTTTGAACTTGGAAGAAGAGCTGGTGAAGGCAAAATTGCAGGCGATGAAGAGGAGCGCTTGGAAAGTGTTTCATTTGACAAAGAAGTCAATAAGCCATAATGCTCAAATACGTGGTGTGTTACCATTAAGCTAACCCTTAACAGCTATTTTTTTGCCTCACTTGCTGGTTTTCATGTTTTTGAGAAAATACATTACTGTTTGGGGCAGGGTCCTTACTTCCTCCTGTGTCACTGTCTGTATCTGCCTTTCATTTGAAACCCCTATTTAATGTATAACACTGCGTAATATGTTGGGGCTATATAAATTCTGTTTAATATTATTCTTACTATTAATAATAATAATACCAATAATAATAATAATAATGATAAAAAAATGGGTTCAGGAATTTTTTAGCTTTGTGAAGGTATACTCAATCATGTGCAAGGAAATGTATATAAATGTATACACTTTTTGCCGGAACAAAATTGGATTGGATGATTGAAGTCAGCAAAATTACCCCTCATTTGCTTAGCCAAGTGGAAATCCCCGTGCAAGGTAATAATTTAGTCTTCTAAGTGAACATATTCTTTTAGCAAATCAACTCTGCTGTCATTACACTTGCCAGAGATACAAAGACTGAGCCTTCTGACATAACAGGGAGTTTTAACCTTTCTGAATGACATTCAAATTGATAAAAATCATGTAGGTTGCACAGCATTTACCTTGTTAATGATTATGGTTTTGTGTGCAGAGGAAGGATTGATTGCATTGTTTGATAACCAGCTTATTGTACATTTTTTATTGTATTTATATATATTTTCATCAAAAAGGTTGTGTTAGAAGATCATCACACAATCTTATTAAACACACATACACAATATTTTATTTCTGCATATCTGACTAGAACACATAATTTAGGCAATAAATATTGTGAACCCAGTATTAGTAGAGCTGCAATTCGTGCACACTTCTTGTAGCTGCTGGTACATACAAGCACATCTTAGCTGTTTTTTTTATAATATGTGGCATTTCCTAAAGTGTAACTGGACCCTGCTATACTTACCTGTCTCCTTTCCATCACAGGGAGCCACCATCTTATTCCATTTTCTCCTTTGTTTTGTGATTTTTGGCAATTTTGATTGGCAGGGTCAGGCCATGATGACGTAATTTCATACTGTTCTGATAAGCATAGGGTCGCTGGGATTGCCGGGTATCCAGCATGCATGTCTCCGCTTTTTTGACAGCTCTTTGAAGCTATCAGGCAGGTAAGAATGGTTATTGCAGGAGGGATATCTCTTGTCCCTTTATGCAATAATGCTCTGCCTGATCCAATATTTGTAAAGGAGAAAATTTAGCTCCACTTTAAATAGTCCTCTTCAGGGGACACCACAGCATTTTAATGCAACTGAGATCGGGACTCTGATTGGGTAATTGCTAAGTTGCATGTCCTGACATTCAGATGTAAAAGTTCTGACACAAATTGGAATTCACTGGTTATTTTTACTGGTTATTCTGTTCTCTTCATATTATGTTGTTTATGTTCTAGTTTCAGTTTATAGTTTTTTATTTATTTAGTTTCAGAGTCCATTGCTCATATTCATCAGTTAGCTTGGCAGATATACAGAAGTAAGCTGCCATTTCTTTTTTATCCAATGCAGCATGTTTAGTCTGATTTCTCCACTACAACCTTTATGCCTTGGGTAGACCAAAAGGATATAGCTCAAAGCTTCACTGAGATAAAAGCTTTATTTGACCTTGAAAACACAGCAGATTATTCTAAGCAGAAATTTCAAAATTGAAAAATATCTGTATCTTTGCAACTTTCTCTGAAGCTTAACTTTTCCGTGAGGACTAAAACGAGCCTAATAGTGAAAAATGTTTCTCCTTTTTCTAGTAATTGATAGTCATGATTATAATATTCCCAATCCTTTTCTTGCAGCACATAGTTAAGAAGTGTGCATTCTTAGGTGAACAATGGTGTGGTGAGAACGGGAATTAGATGTATAACGTTAGGTCACAGAGGAAATACAAACAGAACAGGAAGACAGCTGCTTGACATGGATTGATTCTACTTGTAGATAGATGAATGTGAAATCTGACAGACTTGAAATATTTGACTTTTTCAATGTCAGTATAAAGCAGTCTGAGGTTTGGGAAACAGAAATAGTCTGTATTTTACCAATGTTACAACCCAGGTCGCTACTCACAAGCTCCCCTTCACTACGGGAACTGCATCTCATTTGTGTTGCTGTGATTTAAAAGCAGCATGTAATGCGTCAGTAGTGACATTTGTTTTTGAAGAAATATGCTGCAGTGTGCACAGGATGAGCATTCTAAGTAAAAAAAAAAAGTTTTATAGGTAATCTCATGCACTTTGTGATATTAATGCATTATTCAGACGCTGCAGAACAAGTGGTTCTGATAAGCAATATGGTAGGCTCTGGCTATTGTCAACTTGGAGAGCTTGCAGTGTGTGTGAGAGCTGTGTTCACGCTACTGGAGTCCAACCTATTTCTATTTATGCGTCTAGTCACACATAAATTAAAAAATATAGAATGTGCGCAGTCTACTATATAATCTCACTTTTTTGGCAACTTTCACTGGTGGTGCCATACCAGAACCCCTTGGAAACCTTTTTTTTTTAATACAAAAATACTCACCTAAATATCTTTCCATGGATCTTAGGACTCCTACCTGGGAGCAAACTGTTTCCCAGACCCCTATAGGAACTGATGATTCGTACAACCTCTCCTGCATAGGTTTATCAAATTATGTAGTACCTGTCTTCAAAATAATTGCACTATTGCAAATCAAGCCAATTTGAGGAAGCCTGTTTATTAGGCAAAACGTGTCAGGTCTTATCTTTAAAGATGGCTACAACCTAACACTGAGACATTACAACTTGATATCAGTGTATGGAAACTGTTATTTAAGGGTAACATATATATACTTGTTTTGGAAACTAATAGGTGAATTTGAAGTCTATACCCTAAACTCAATTCAGGAGTGTTGCGTATAACCCCAAATAGTGGCCCCTTTTTTTCTGTTTTTGAACATGCTGTTTGAAGTAAAGATATATCCTCTTTTTTGCCAAACAATAAAACCTCTGTCTTCTCCTATTAATTTACCTTTACTTATAATATATAATCCCACCAGTTTACCAGGAGTTTGTATCTGCTATTGTTATAATGTTTAGTAGTTCAGGATGGTTGGAAGCTGCAATTATTAATTCTTATGGTAAATATTACTTTTGCTTACACTTGTGCTGGTGTGTTTGTAACAATTAGATATATAACAGCACAAATTTGAATATTTCTAATCCTGGCAGATTTAAATTGAAAATATTTAAAGCTTATTGGATTCTGCAATACATTGATTTCATTACACCAAGATAAAAAATGAATAAAAAAAATGTTAATGATAAGATAAAAAAACAATGGGAATAGAATTTGTTTAGCAAATAAAAGCTCTTATCTTTTGCTATCCCTGGTTCCAGCCTTTCTCCCTCATAAACAGGCTTATGAAATGTTTAAAATATACCTTTCTGTTTTCTTTCCATACTATACTTTACACCCAGTAATGTTATCAGTTGAGCCTTTCTGTGTAGTAAAAGTAAATCAGGGATGGTGTCAGGGTACTGTACATAGCTTCTCATGACAACAGTAAACCACCCTAGGTAACACCTACATCTGATTCTGAGCCCCCTGAATGAATGGACTATGAATGAAAAGGGTGGACCACGGACAGTAAGGTTGGCGAGAAAACGGTTAGAGGATGCTGGATGTTCTCCAGCCAGAAAATTGGATAGACTTTACCTGGCAATCAGCAATTTTTAATGCACACTGTGAGAATCACACAGATTGCAATAACTCAGAGCAAGTATTTTTAGTATAGTAGAGCCTGTACAACTGAACAAAACTGAAGATAAGGCTAGAGTTCAAATTTAAGGCTGCACAAGCTGAAAGGGCAATGTGATTTACATTACATTTACATTTTGATGTTTCGATGCATCTAGATTTTGAAAACCAAGCATTTCTTTTTTGGGGTTCGACTGACAAAATAGTAGCATCTTCAAAGTCCTGTGCATTAGGTTCTGATTGAATATCAGTTCTTTATCTGATTTCATTACTAAAAGTGAGCCAGAGTTCACCAAGCACTGCTAAAGTAGGTGTTTGTAATATATTGAATTCTAAAAGAGAGAGTTTAGATATCATGCATTTCTTTAGCAGGAAGATATGTCATTTTGAATCACAGTAGGGAATTCAACTGATTCTTCTATAATGCAAAATCTCAGATAATGATTTAAACCATAAAAATGAATTTCCAAGAAGACATTCAGCACAGGTGTTGATCTATACATAATGTTTCACCATCTACAAAATACACTCATCTCCATTCCAAATGCTCACCAGATTAGTTACTGATAGGAAGTGTCCTGAATAGTATTATCCAAAGAAAAGCAGATACTTAGAACTGAAAAATATAGCATCTAAAGTTAAAAATCTAGTCTAAATTTAACAAAACATTGATGGTACAGGAGACAAAGAAAACATTAAAAGCAGTGGCTCTGAACATCTATAACAATCTTATTCAGAAAACAGAACGATAGTGAAAATCCAGAATACATGGCAAATAACAGTTATGTTGGAACCAAGACTAAAGGCCGTGGTCATGCTACTCAAGGGAAACATTTTTTGGTGACATACCTTTGAAAACATGACAAAACAGTTATCACCTATAAGGAACAAATATAAATAGAGAATTCAAACCTCTTGTAAATTCTAAATTCAGTCAATAAAACAATAAAAACAAAGCAAGAGTATTTATTTTTTACTGTTTTAAATTGAATATGGTGGGAAGTGACATACAATTCTCATGTTATGGTATAGTACAGTATTTATATTTTTATCATTGTACACTTGTGAATGCCCTATATAGTGCTGGGTGTCATTTTTTGAATTTGGTAATACTAAATAATATGGTCTAATTTTTTCCTAGGGCTCTATTTATAAAACCGGGAATATGACATTCCCTTAAACATTCCCTGTTGGCAATCTTACAGGCCCATGTGTTTCAATGACAGTAAAAGTTTCCCACCAGGGAATGTTTGTGGGAATGTCCCTGTTTTATAAATAAAGCCCTTGGTGTTTAATTATAGTTTCACTTTAATTGTGCTGTAAAGCCTTCAAGAAAGGTGTGGTTTATTGTATACTGCTCCTACAGATCATAATGCTTATATGCCAACATTCCTGCAGGGTCAATTTAAAAGTATAGTATCTGGTCAACAGTATGGGTATGCAAATTATTATTATCTGTTACATGTAGCGATCATACAAATAATAGAATGTTTAATGGAACAAGTGAAAAATAATATGTGTTGCTGCCATGCTGTTGTGCACACCATGAGTACTTCTGACATAAATTTAAAATTAGTCCAGAAGAGAGAGTACATGTAAAAACTCTGACATCTGCATCCTATTGAGCAAAATGAACTGGCGGGAGCACAATACACTTCACATAATAATTATGTGTCTGGATGGCATAGAACTAAGTCAAATTTAGTTCCAATCAACATTGTAGTACATTTTGTTTGTGATGCATACATTCAGTGGGGGTGTGCTAAGAATCATACCATGTTCTTTGGTTTACTGTGTGTACCATAAATACCTACCAAAAATGTGTCAGCTTCCTGTGGTAAGTAGTTATGCCTGAAATTAGAAGGAAGTTGATAAATGCAATAACTCCATTGTAGAATTGACAAGCCTTTTCTGTAGTCATCATGCAGCAATAAGAGGGCTTTTTGTCTGTTCTATTATAATTCCTGCAAGTCTATAATTTTATGCAAAAGTCACTTTTGTCATAAGCAATCTGTTTATGCACAGGAAACAATGGCTGTTTGCACCTGATTATTATTAATTTGCTGTTCTATCCAAAACAATGTTCACATGTTAAAGTCGTTTTGGAAAGGTCTAATTATAAGATACAAGTTATAACTGACATAGTTGTATAAACTAAAAACTTTAGTTTAAAGAATTGTAAATAACCTACAAATATAATAAGCTGGTGGAAATATATATAATTACCCGCTTTTTTTATCAGTTTTTTCTTCTCTAACAAACATAATTTCATGTTTATCATAAGTTAATTTCAACTGGCTGCATTCAACATTATGAGCTATTTTTCTTCACTTATTATCAATATTTTTAAAAGCATTCTCCAAACCTGTCAGGAAATCAGTAGATATAAATGGCACATGTAATGTCCTTTAAATCTATTTAAATTGAGGTTCACATTAGTCATACAAGAAATCTAAGTAGTAAATTGTGTCAAAAATAGGAATCTGAATAGATACTAGAAGTATTATAGAACGTGGCTGTAAAACTTGAGCATGCTTTTTGCCAACTTTGCTGGTTTACATCCTGGGTCATAAAGGGTAACAGTAGGAAAAGCACCAAAGTTGATTATTGTTCTTTTCCATTTGCAGACCTGCTAAGTAAAGACGTGTAGATGAGGAGGAATGGTCAGAAGATTTCTTATTATTTATGAAACTTTACAGTTGATATGGAAATATAATGGGTTTATTATAGTCTTTTAAGCACACAGAGTATTTAGCAACATTTTAAAAATAATATTAAAACATAATAAAAATCATCTTAGATTTGAATCCCATCTAGGACATTATCTACAAGGACTTTGCATGTTCATGTTAGTTTGGGTTTCCTCTGATTGGTCAACTGCCAACTTTATATGGTCACATGAATGTAATAAAGATTAAAACATTCTAAAACAATAAAAACTTCTCTTTATACCCTTTCTAGGTATGGTCAGACAATTCATATGAAGTTGTTTTAAACCTAAAAAATTTTCCTATGTAAGCTTTCACAAAAGTGGGCTAATTTTTGCCATGTGCTCAAAAAATATGATTTTGTATTGCAATTGCAATTTTTTTTATATAAACAAATTAATTACCATGTTAACTTTTGAGTTTAATACAAAGCCACTGAATGTAGGGCACTTTGACCAGAATTTAGGCAGTGAGGAGGGAGAACAATGTTTCTCCTAACCCTGAACTGTCGACACTGGATTGACTGCTGTGGGACCACTGGACATAATAAAGAGTTTGCTTTTATTTATTATGCTTGTGGTAAATGGTTAAAAAATATGTAGGATGGTGGAATAGATTATTTGGGTTCTCTTATTAAAGGATTATTTTCATATAGCCCCCCACAGACCCCTACAACTATTTGGGGCACAAGTTTTAGGAATGAGACCATGTCCCTGTCCACCCCCCCCCCTTCCCCCAATGGAATATAGCATTGGGTATAGCTCCAAAATGAATCGTATTGTTTTGCTATATATTTGTAAGCCACAAGAGTCCCTATGAATTACATTACAACATTTTTTGTTTTGCTTTGTTGTTTTTTGTAAATTTAATACATTTCGCTGAATTTTTTACAATTATCACAAGTACATTTCTCAATTTTACCCATCCCCAATATTTGCATTGGTATTTTATTATTTGTCTACATTTTTGTCATGTCAACCTGGAATACACATGAACACCAATTCTATTTTTTCTCCCAAAACAGTTGAATGACTTCAGCTATGCAAATTGTAGTTTACTTTGCTTGACGTATGCATATATATTTTAAATGCTTTTAGTCTTGTATTTAAATATAGTCATAAATCATCTTTGTAGCCATTATGTCTCTTTGGCACTGGTAAGAATTATATTTTATAGCTGTAAAATAAATCTCATGTTATCCTATTAGACAATGACACATAAATTATACATAAAAGGCAGAATTTTGAATCGGCAACATTTTTTTCCTGACAGTTTTCTCTCAATGGCCTATATTTTGCTTTCAGGGCAATTTATCATGTTTTTAAACTGCCCCTTTTCTGTGCATCCATTTTCTTTTTCTAGCCAAGATAATAAAAAAAGTGATTGACGTCTGTTAGACGGATTGTTCTCTAAAAATCAAGTGCAATGGACATATTTTGAGAATAACAAACAATTTTCAATAGTTATGAAAAGAAAATATTCCTATTACTTTATCTTTTATGAAGGTTTATATTATTATTATACTGAAGCTAGAAGTGGTCATGTTCAATTTAAGCACTTTATTTTCTTGTTATTATAGAAAAGAATAGTAACGGAAAGAACAAAAAATATAGATGTACCCATTTCAATAATCAGAGCGAAGTGTGAACAGTTTGGAAAAATCTTTAAAAGCAATGGAATGATTTAAAGCATATATGTAAAATAACAGTAAACATATTGCTGAAAGGAGGATGACTGAATGGGTAGACATGGCACTTGGTCTCATAGTGGTAAAGGTTTCAGTGTATTGTGACATCATTATTTCTAAATATCACAAGCAGGCTGGTAGGGTGACAATGCCAATTCTCCATTAAATGGCGGTAGTTGAACATTGTCACTCCTAAAGATAAAGTCCCATTGCCAGTTCAATGACTGCTTGGAATAAAATCTAGTTGTTTAATGATTGCTAAAAAAAAAGGCATGTGATTGGGTGACAATGCCACTACTTCTCTAAACGGTATTTAGTGCAATATCATCACTCATAAAAAAAAAGGCGTTGGCTTGGAGTAAAAGCTAATTGTTCCATAATTAGATGACAGAAAAAAAATGCTTTATTTATTTACTGGAAAATTGATAAAATACTGTATATTTAATTTGAATCTTAAGGTTTACAATCAATTCCAAGCATTTTAATGATGCCTCAGCCATACTAAAATGGACCAACATGGTATGGTGCACAGTCCATTTTGATGTGTGCTTTTTGACAAACATCTGAGAGAGAGGCGAGGAAGAACCGAATCCCATGCATTTCATGTGTATTTTTATGGAATTTGAAGCCTAATGTTGGACTTTTTTTTGCAGGGATGGAACTGGTTAGTGAGCTTTTGTTAAAAAAAATCAAGCAAATAATTAAAATTACAAAAAAATATTGTAAACCATGTTTCCTCATTAATACAAACATTTAACATTCTATTAGGGTTTTTTTTATAATGCTGAATAATAATAGCAGGCAGTAAACAAACAATGTGACCTCATCTTTGTTTAGCCCCATCTGACCAGTAATACCTTATTAGCTACAATCTTACAGTTCACATGTTTATGCGCTATGTTTAAATACGCCTATTAGTGGTTAATGATATTATATTGTTAGCCAAGTCTTGTTACTTATTATGCACAATATGATATGATTTAATATATACTTTGTGAATCATTGTTATTTGACAGTTTTCAGCATTAATATAAACTATATCTAAAACTATTGTGTTTTTTTGTTGTCTTCAAAAAAGGAAATCTGCAGGAAATACAGTACAAATAATGATTATGACACATCTTTTGAAAGGATTGGTATTTTAAGATTTTAAAAGAAAAAAATATATATTTTAAGTAAATCATGTCATTAAGAATACAGAGGCATCCACTGCTGACCTTAAATATGGCCAAATCACCATTTGTAATGCTAACTGGCTTTTATAGTTTTTGTGTCACTGACCTGAAACAAGTATGCAAATAGAGCAAGCTGAAGAAAGTCAAGAGTTTTTATTGCATACTTGTTCTTGGTTAGTGACTTAAAGGGCCAGGTTTATTAAAAGAATATGCAGAAGAGCAGGGAAAATTAACTATGGCATGCTTGAGTGGAGAATTTGTTTGTCCAAAGATCATGATCTCCCAATTTAATGGATATGTTCCCTTGTAAGGTTTGAATAGTATCTCAAAAATGTTCCTTACATCTTAGCTAGAGAAGGAAAGAGATATCTCTTCATTTGTTGGAAGATCAACATTAATAAACATTACATTTTGTTCTAAATGAGCACACCATATTTTTGCACTATTTAATACTTCTTAATATACACATGGGGTCAAGAAGATACCTAAGCCAGATCACTAGGGAGACTAACCATATACGTGCGCCCGCTCTGAAGGAACATCATGTTGATGGAAGAATGTATTTTTTGGGGGACTCTTCTCAAAGCATTTAATGATTTATGGTACTAACATGGAAGAGCAGATTACATTTTCCTCCCCTTCACCAAAGCATTGCCAGTCCTCATGTTTGGGACTACAGTCAAGTACTATATATCTTGTATCTAATCAGCATTTAGGTTTATCCATTTTTTGTCCTATTTAAAGATAATTTAAACTTTATCTATTCCAGTTATTCCAGTTCTTAATGGTTTCAGTGCAGAAAGTTCACTTCCACTGACCCTATGAGGAGCTCATTGGATTTTGCACAATAATTTAGATAAAGGTCAATGAAATCTATCTATCTAACTATTATACAATGGTAATGTTTGCCAGATGGTGTTAGTTGTTTACTAATTATCTTTTCTTGTTTCCTGTTGCCAGCTACTTTTTATCTTTTACTTTGGTCTAACATACTGGTTTTAATTAAAGTGTTTCTGATGGGAAGAACAAAGGGTTACAAGTGATTTGGTAATTCAGCTTGAACCAGACCAAAGCACCAGTTTTCCATAATTATGTAAACCTCATATAGTATTGACTTTTTCATTTCATAACTCACTGGTCAGGAGTAAAAATGTGTTGACTCATGACACACATAATGTAAATATATTGGTTTACAGCAAAGGTTTTTACACAGATTATTTATTGATTGAATTTCATACCGTATGTTCATGTACAGCCTATAAAGTGTGCACTGTTATGTTGCTTTGGAACTGCATAAACAAAAACAATAGGATATATGTTTCAATTCATGGGAACTGACTTCACGCAATTATTCAGAAAAAATGTTATATTTTAAGAAATGATAGTCCCTAAACAATTTTTACGACTTGATTATAAGTGAAGATTTTTTACAGACTACAATGCTGTTATCTGTTATGTTTTCTTCATAGTACTATTATCACACTTTAGGTAGACAGTTAAATACACGTTTGAAATACATGTATGTGAATTATTTTATGTGAACAAATAAAATTAATTATGCCAAGCCAATATTAGGCATAGGCATATTGAAGGCTTCTTTTCCAGAGCACTCAGCTAGATTGATGACCTTTCATTTTTTACTTTACATCACTCATAGGTGCTAGCTGTAAATATGATCAGTGGCCAAATTGGTGACACCTCAAGTAAAGAACTATAAGTAGGATTATGCTAGTAATATTGCCTAGTGCATTGACTAAATAGAAGTATGTCAGACTAGTGCTAAACAACAATGTACGTGCAGAGCACAGAGACCATCAATATTCCATGTTGGCACTTCTTCTCTAGGTAGGAGCTATTCCTCTCCACTTTTTTTGTTCACCAGAGATGTCCAAATTCAGTCTTTAAGGGCCAGAATCCACATTTATTATAGTAGTTATAATAAATTAGAATATTTCTTTAACAAACAGCAATACATTTAGTAGGGTACTGCTGTGATGCATTAACTTTTCTGGATGCTTTCTGTAGGCTTGCCAACCCTTTTTTATTTTTTTTATAAAGTACCATAATGCAACAGGGAACACGTGCTTTTAAATGAACAGTGATAAATGGCTAGAGAATATGGAAAACAAATGAAATAAACACCGTTTATTTCCTGAGGGTAAGGACTACTTTGTCCTAGATTCCATTTTTTTACAATTGGCCTAAGATTAGCAGGCAATAAAGGAAACCAGTGAAAATAATAATGTTCTTAAAATTAAACACAGTGACATTGTTTAAATTAGACAGTGTCTGATTTCATGCTATAGATGGAAGCATTTGACAGAAATGTAATGGGAGCCACATGCCTTCATTGTGTGCAAACACGTATCCTTTAAAATCCGAATAGGGAAAAATAACATGAAACTTTAATTTTCAGTGATTCAGTCCGATTTTCCTCTGCAATTTAAAAAAAAAAAAAAAAAAAAGATTCCACTGAAATTATATCCTTCATTTGTTGATGAGATGAATTACTTGTTTTGATCTATAATATGCATCATTTTCTGTTGAGCTGATGTTATCTGTGACATTTTTCCTTAACTAGAAATTGATGGATATCTTTGATGTGTACAATAGCGAGGACTTAATCCTTTGAAAATGTACTCCTTTTATGTGTGAACTTGTAGTTTCCACCTTGCCGATCTGCTTTACTATGTGAAAAAGCTGCAAATTGTAAATAAGCCCCTCAGGCTTTATGGAAGCTCATCACTGCCATTGCTAAGTGTTCAATTTATTCACAGCACTGGAACTTGTCAGCCTAATTTACAGAGCAGGTATCACACCAGACAGGCCAATCAAACACAACTCCAAGAGGGAAAAAATGATTTCATAATAAAATTGTTTCAACCCTCGTTAGCTCCTTCATTCAAATTATTAATAAGGCAATAAAACACAATTACAGGGAGAGTCGTTTTCTCTCTCAGCATCTTTCATTTGCAATCTCTTTTTATTCTTTTCTTTGATTAATTTGTTCTACAATGCACTTAGCAGCACTATCAACTCCCTCTACCCCCCTCACATTTTCAAAGCCAGACAAGTGGCTGCTTATTGTCATTTTTTTCCTCTATCCAGTAATTGTAGAGAGCTTCTGTAAAATCTGTAAACAGAACACTGCACAGATTCACTATTTACAGTTTGCTACCACTTTGCTTGTTTCCACTGCTACTCGGTTATATGTAACAGTTACTGATACTATGGTTGGGCAGGTGATTTTTGCAAAGTTGATTTCAGCTCCAAAAAATTATTTTTGCAAAATGAAAATTTCAAGGTAATTGCAAACTAATAAAAAGCCCTGAAATAAAATTGCTGTGGTTGAGAGACATTTTGCAACGTGTCTCACCTGAAAGTAAAAAAAAGCATCTTTTTTTCTATAAATCAAAGTTAGGGTTATTCATCAAACCTTATTTTTAAAGCTGCCAAATTTTAAAGTTAATTGCACAGCCACTGATTGTTATATATTGTGATATATCATGTCACAGACAGGTGAGCTCGAGGGGAACTGCAGGAACATGTCCCAAATGACAAAAATGTAACTGCATGTATTTTTCATGCTCCCTTTCCTGTAACCCCTCGGCAATTTAGGCAACAATACTATTTTCACAGGCTTTACAAGAAGAATCATGTTTATGATATATATAATATGTTTAAGTACTAGGTAGGCCTGTTGTCTCTTTTTTACTGGAATCTAAAAGTAGTGTAAGACATTATTCATGCTAGATCCTCAGCATATTCCTCCTAAGCAGAAAGGGGCGGATGCAGTATATGTCACATTAGTAACCTGTCATACATATCACAGCATCACAATTCCCCCTATTCCCTTTTTTCCAGTGATGCTGTGGGCCCAGGAATCTATCTCACTATGACATATGTAGGTTGCTAGAGAATAAACTGATCTTCCTTCTGACAGAAGTTAGAAATGACAGCTAATTGTGCCCTTATAACGTTTTTTTTAATTAGGAACATAATATTCAGCTTTATTTCCAGCCTTTTTAGCATGATGACACCAATTAATGGACATTATAGTTAATTAAAGGGCAGCCCCACTAAATGCTATTCAAGGGATGAAGTCAGGGGCAGTCTTCTTGTAAAATTAATTTCTTTCTTGACCTTTGTTTCATATATTCTTAGCTATATTTTTAATCATTTCCAGCTTTTGTTGTTCTGCAACTCACTGGACTAGAATGCCACACTCTGCAATTATGTACTGAGCAGGCAGAGGAAGATGGAGGATATTGGGACATAGAAATGAACTTAACAGGACATTAAGCTGGCAGATCGACATATCTAGGACGCGATTGACTAATTGCTATAATGCACTTACTCATGCACCTACAATAAAGCAAAGTTTAATCTTTCTGTGTTTAATGAGTTGTTTTCCATATGTATAAATGCCATTTAACATTACAATTGGGAGCACACTTTAAATGCTTTTCACAATGTTATCCCTAGTTCAAAAAAGAACTATGCAGTTGGAAATGGAAAATGTTCTTGTAGGCACACTTTTCCCATATTATCCCATGACAATTTTATGTGCTGATATATAAGTGTATGTAAAGACAAAACTATTTTAGGCTGGGCGTGCACGCTATTTTAAAAAACGCATTTAAACGCTCCTACCTCGTTTATATGAGTTTTTATACATTTTCACAAGCGTTTTAAAGCTTTACCTAAAAAAACTCTTATAAACGCCTATGACACGTTTTACTGTGTTTTGTTGCAATTTTACATAATAGTTTATAAGATTTTTAATTTTAACCCTAGGAAATGAGTACAGGGGTACATAAAATCTCTTATTCATTCTCTAAAAGGGATACAAATAAAAATATATGTAAAAACTAAGACAAGACATTAATGTTAAAGTATTTGTAATAAATGTGTGTGTTTTATGGTAACTGTTTAACTTTTTTTTTACATGTTATCCCACGATGATAGGTTGATTCCCACGGCTGCATTCATGACATAAGCACAGCCGTGGGACTCCTGACAGTGTGGGATCCCCAAGCACTAGAGGGGAAATAAGGACAAGTCTCCCCATTCCCCTCTAGTGCTGAATGGCTGTGAAAAGGAAAATCCTGATCATGCTTGAATCGTCATAAGGGTTTCCTTTTTATCAGTCAATCAACGAAGGTGAGTTCACTGCACCCGCAGCCCTAGAGGATTTATAGCATGTGCCCCTGTCTACTAAAATCTGCATTTACCATGCATTACTTTATCACACCAATTTAATGGATCCTTTTGATCCCAAACCTCTGTACCTTCAAGCTCCTGTCCTTTGAAACTTTAAATTGTTTACATGCAATGCAAGCAACAAACATACTAACAACATAGTTATTGTCCTTTTATGTGTAGCATGCCCTTATGCCCTACCTTTTGACGTTTCAACCAAATAATAATACTGGGCTATGTAACATCTATTTAGAAATTACACCAGACTTCTCTGATTTTCCTGTTACAATGTATAATAAATCTGTTATCTGTTCATGTTCCCCCACCAAAAAAAAAATAGAACTGTGAGAAACAGTCAAAATTTTCTGTTTTGCCTCTTGAAACAATTTGGAGGCTAAAATTAGGCTTGCACTCGTAATTAAGATTTTAGCCTTTGTAAATTGCAAATGGATATTCCCAGAAACGGGTCACCTTATCATCAAAGCCATCAGTTTTCCTTCATTTGTAAATCTTTTTTCTTTCACTCTATACCTATTTAATGTGTTCCTATTAAACAACAAAGGGTTTTTGAAATGTATCATCTTGTACATTTTATTATGTTTCCCAGTTTTTCTCACTGAGGCTGCAATTTTAGGAAGTCAGTGAATGCAAGTAGTTGTTGTCCTGTGAGATTTTTGGTATCAAAAGGTAACAGTCACCTTCTCCATCTCTTTTTTGCATTTACAAGTCTTATCTTCAATAGAGGGTTTTATTCTTAAATATTAATAATTAAGTAACTGAAGCTTGCAACTTTCTACTGCATCCATTATTCTTTTTTTTGCAGACAAGGTTATATGTATATACACATAGTTATTATGCTATAAAGACAATCTTTTCTTTTTATGAATTCTTACACTTTCAAATAATAAATTAAAGAATTCCAATCTCAACATCTATGACACCTAAGCACCTCCACTCGCATACTGCTATATTCTGCATATGTGAGTGTTTGGGGACAAAGTTTAGCGTTTAGTTGTTGACAAATGTAAAAACGTCATAAGTAACGGTGCTATTCATTGTTTTTAGCCTCATTGGTCCTGATTTATTAAAGCTCTCCAAGACTGGAGAAGATAAACTATCATGGGACAAATTGGGCAATCCAGGAAACCTGGAATGGATTTGGCCAATGATGAAAAGTATTTACCAACTAATAGTAAGTGATAGCAAGAAATCTATTCCAGGTTTGTTTGATCACCCAGGTTATAATAATAATC
>NC_092858.1:82946566-82951026 GCF_032062135.1 Pyxicephalus adspersus | reverse complement strand
TACTTTTTGTGGCCATTTTTCATAACTTTTCACCAGTGTCTGAAAATACTTTTGGCTATTGAGTGGCTTACACAATGATTTTTCACCCAATTTTTGTTACTTAGTGGGTTTCTAGTTACCTTGGTGGGTCTCTATATAATTTCTAGCATCACCTTTGACACGCCATTTGGTAACATTCACCATTTACAGCTTTGAACAGTTAGACAATGACTGCAACTTCACATTTGTATGTGATTAGTGTAATTTTGATTTCTAAAATTGCATTTACATCTCATAAATCCATTATTGATATGCATTTGCTGGACAGGATGAAGATCTGTGTCTGTAATTTTTTTATGTTATCAAACTACTTATTGTACAACTTAGTGTATTACCTAAAATATCAAAAATGTGGTCTGATAACCTCAGATTCAAAATACTAACCCAGCACACGTTTTGCATCCATGTTACTTTTCCAATAAAAGGCTGACCACAGTTTAACATTTTTCCATGTGCATTTTGTTCTCTATACCACAACTACCTAGTGAAAACCTCAATCGAACACATTGCACTGGTAAGGCCCTTATTATTTATTTTTTCATATTCACAGCTCTATACAAAACAGACACATTTATCAAAATATTTATCTGTGTTCACATATTAAAATTATGAAAATGTTGTTTAGTACTAAATTAGTAGTGATAGGCCATTTTCAATCTCATAGGAATTTTAAATTTGTTTCAGCAATATGCTAATGGGATTGTTAAGTCCTCCTGTATACCTATAAATATTGTTGACCTATTGCTCTTTCATGTCTATAGCACCTGCAATGACTTTAACAGCTTTGAAATAAACACTCTGGATCGCCTTGTCTGGATGTTACATTTCACGTTTGGTTTCCATTTTCCTGCCTCAAAGTGTCATATTAAGCTTGATTGTTAGGCAGATTTACATGTCAAATGATGCTCCATTTATATGGTGCATTTTTCTAAATAAACAATCAGAATGGAAGCCATGATTATATGTAAACATGTCCAAAATTACTATATTGGAATACAAGTTCTTTATATTTATAGTTATAGCTAAAGATCACTGTGATGCTATAACCCTCATACTGCAGGTCCCCTCCCCGGGTTACATACCAGATAGGGACTGTAGGTTTGTTCTTAAGTTGAATTTGTATGTAAGTCGGAACAGGTACATTATTTTAATTAATGCAATTAGGACAGATGTTTGTCTCAACATATTATTAGGCAGCGTGGTGTCAGTTACTGTATGAAACATTCACGGTGGGTTAATCACAAACAAAGCAAAAAAAACCTTTATGGAGCCTAGACATTCATTAACTTCTTAATCAGGCTGTGCTTTGATATGCAAAATGCAACAACTGCAAAATTTGTCTTGGTCATTAAAGAGTTAAGCTGCGTACACACTTGCAATTTTTGTCGTTGGAAAGGATCTTTCACGATCCTTTCCAACGACAAGGGGCTGCAAGATGCATGAACGATGATGGAGAGGGGAGGGGGGAGAGCGACGGAGCGGCACCCTGCTGCGCGCTCTCCCCTTCCCTTTCATTACGATCGGCTGTCGTCCATCGTCCGTGGATCCGGCAGGTCGGTCGTCCGGACGATGGACGACACCGACTGTACACATGGAAGATTTTCGCCCGATAATTGGCCGATGTCGATTATCGGGCGATAAAAATCTGCCGTGTGTACGTAGCTTAACTGAGGCTGCAGAAAGAGGTCACTCACAACCTCAGTTGTGTTTAGCAACAGACTTCTTCTGCAAGTCATGCAAACTGCCCCCCGTCAAGCCTCTGTCCTGTACCAAGCGAGCAGGGAGTTGTCGTTTATATATTTATTTAATAGTTCTTATCTAGGAGCCGTCCGTATGTCGGATGTCCTTAACCCGGAGACTACCTGTACATATTTTTGGTTTTACTATCAAATAATCCTCCTCAGGAAAGAAAGAATTTGAATTAAATTTTGGTTGCTATTTAAGTATTTTATGCTCACATGTTTTAAAACCATATTGCCTAGGCCAAATTCAGAATTATTACACATATTCTTATTTAAAAAAGGCACACGTGCACAGCAAGGGGTTGGACGTGGCAAAGAGACACTATTACCTTAATAACCTTATGTAGCTAATTGCAAGCTGAGACAAAAGTGCTTATCTTAAACCTTTTTTTATAGGCCCTAAATTAAATGAACTTTTCTCCTTTTTTTTGTTTCAGGAAATATTTTTCCAACCATTCTCTAAAACACCCTTTCAACACGCAAGCAAGTGAAATAGTACTAAAAAGTAGGTAAGAAAAATTATACCAAACTGAATAACATACTTTTTTGTATGCAAGAGGCTTAAAAGGTATTTTATAGATAAGGTGCATTTCATTTCAAAAAACTTTTTTGAATCAGGGCTAGAGTAAAAATATACATAAATGGCAAAAAAATCCAATAATTATTGCCATTTCTTTCTGCTATCAATTAAACTTACCTCCCTAATTGCAGTTTTATAATTACACACACCTGGCCACGGCTGATTGAAGAACCACTGATCAGGAACAACTTCAGTGCCACTTGCTCATCCTCCTCTCTTTTTAGAACAGAACAATGCAGTATGTACAGTGCTCGTTCGTTCATCTGTCACTGAAAACAATCACAAAAGATTGTATACTGTGACAGTCTTCTGAGGTTCATTGGATGTCTGGACAGGTTTTTTTAGTTTCACATAGCCATTGATATGAGAGTAAGTCCCAGAGCCCACAGTTTTCCATTATGGATTCCACCATTAGCAAAAGGGACCACAGGATGAGATTGGCCTTGATGATGGACTTGGGATTTATCTTCATGTCAATGGATATGTGGACATCTCCTCTACAACAACTACAGAGAGAAGAAAAATAACCCTTACAGTGGCCTATATAGGAAAAAGGATAGCCAAATAATAATTGTCTGATAAGGTTGCCTGTAAATGATATCATCCTTTGCAATGACGCATGGGAACACTCAGTTGGCTGATTACTGTATATACTCATATATAAACCAATCAAATTTCGGTACTTTTTTTTTAAATGCCAATGAAAGTAATTAAATATTCTAACAAATAATAATGAAACCGATGCAAATAAATACATTCATTTAATGTTACATTTGAAACATTTTTAGTTAAAATATTTTAAATAACACTATGTTAATTAACATAACAATAATATCACAGTCTGCATATCTTATTCCTGTAAGGAACTTACCTGTCCAGCAAGCCCGCGGCATCCCTAGAGATCTCGGCTGCAGAGGGAGGCGCAGCTGCAGCAGGCAGCATGGCCAAGGCTGCTGCTCTGCTCGCAGCGTGTCTCTATCAGCAGGTGGAGGGATCCGTTCTAGCCAAACTACAGTTCGGCCAGGGGGCATCCCCAGCATCTCTATGGACATGATTACTGAAAGTCCTGTTCTCAGCACTCCTGTGGAGGTGCAAAGTAGGGCATGTCCCAGGGGTGCTGTGGGAAGAGGTGCGCACGCTACCACGCGTGCCTCTTGTTCCCCCCGAGGGCGTGGCACTCGGCCTCAGGGGATTCAATTACCCTCCTTTCAAATGGCGCAAGGTCATTGGTCACTCTGACCATTTAGGGAGAACCTGTCCTGAACACCATTGCTTGCCATAAGCCTCTGTGAATACAGTGTGCTTGGGTGCGTTCTTTGTGTTGGTTTATGTTAGTTCATTTTGTCATTACCATAGCGACCTGGTCTGATACCTGATTCTGCCTAAACTCTGCCTGCCCTGACCTTAGATTGTTTATGACCACTCTTGCCTGCTGCCTGCCCTGACCTTGGATTTTTCCTGACCTGCCTTTGCCTTACCCTCCTGTACTACGCTTATCGGACTTAACATCTGTAAATAACCCTTGTCTTGTTTTTGACGATAATAAAACTTGATAAAAGGATTCTTGGAGATGGCTGTGGTTTGTGTGCCCAAACGCATTACAATTCCCCCTTTTGACGGGTTAAAGTATTTTGAACTTTTGAGTTGGTTAAGATAAGTTACTGGCACATGATCTTTTGTACATGGTTGTTGGCCACATGTAGATGGTCCTGTATCCTCATTTAAAGTGTGTAACAAACTCATGTCATTTGTCTTGGACAGTAAGAGTTACATGCTTTAAATGAGGACACAACACCATGTACTGGATTGGCTAGAGTAAAAATTAGAATTCTTTTTCTAAGAGCAAAAAATCTTGGTTTATACTGGAGTAAATATGGCAACTAATATGACTGAAATGATATATGGTATGAAGGTATCACATCATGAAGCCATAGACACATTTAGATTAGTACAAGGGTTATCTTATTCTTCAAATGCATTTTGGAAATATAGTGAATTTCATATTTCATATTTCATACATATGTATTTTTTTTAATATTTATATTTGTTTTATGTACTAGTACTATCCATGTTGGATATATATACCGTGTTTCCCCGAT
>NC_092858.1:82938918-82945618 GCF_032062135.1 Pyxicephalus adspersus | reverse complement strand
GGGGAAACAGGGTAATAGTAAGTGATTTATTAATCTTTGGGGATCCTAATTGGCATTACAATATATTATGAGCCCACTTTCAAGCCACAAACACAAATGTACTGTACATAGGCAGTCAATGTGTATGACATTTTAAAATTAGCCACCAGGATCTTAATGGAAGTAAAGGTAGCCTACTTGAATTTGTAGTTAAAGCAGAACTAAACAAAAAATATTCATGATCCCCTTCCGCCTGTCCTTATTTGGGTCCTCTGCCGTCCTGTAATCCAACTCCGTCCCTGAGAAAGAATTGGGCGCCACCATCTTCTTCCTTTTTCTGGCTAAGTCATCCGATCTCGCACTGCGCAGGTGCAAGATCAAGTGATGTAGTCTGTTGTAAATGGGAAAAAAGAGTGTCGATCTCACTCCGCATGATCAGCATTTTTTGTTTCGTTAGAGGGAAAAGTCCCTTGTGTGCATTCCCAAGATTAGGCATGTGCAGAAGGAGCAGCCAGAAGCCTGATGCGTAACATGAATATCCCAGGAGGCTCTGCGTTCCCATTCACAGAAGGGGAGCGGCTTTACTTTTTTTGTTTAAAAAAGGGTTAAAAAAAAAACCTGCTTACCTTTTTATGTAAAGTAAAAATTCTGGTAATAGATCTGCTTTAATATTGCTGTACTGTTTCCTTCTGCTCACATGCATCACATTCTTTTTCCTAATAATCAAACTATATGATAATAACTATTTTTGAAGCTTTTTGTTATAACCATTAGATGCACATATTGTTGAAAGTTTGTCTCATATATAAATTATTGTTTTCAGAACCCTGAATATTATATAGAACTGAATTTTACTCCACAGTAAAAGAGTCAGAGAAAGTTTGCTTGGCCTATGCATTTTTTCACTTAGCAAATAATTTATATGAAAATCTGTTAAATGACCAGTAGCATTACTAGAGGCTGCTGGCTCTAGAAAGTGGGACATATGGTGAAGACTCTGTCTGGACTATGTCTTGACTTTTTATAATTGCATCTCTCTCCTTACTGTTACCTAATTACTTCTTGAAGTTGTTATAACACATATGTGTAAATCATGTACAAAAAGCTTTGCTCATAAAAATCAGTATGACTGTGTTTTGTTTGCCAGTCTGTTATGCTACAACACCAACAGATGACATAGGTTCCCTGTATTTTAAAGTTTTATGGGGCTAGTATGTCACCTATTCTCTGATCAGGAGTAGAAAGAAGGTCAGAAGGCAAGCCAAGGTCTGGTAATGCAAACGATAAGGTCCAGGTCAGAAAAATAAGAAACAGCATGACTTACATGAACACATAATACAAATGTACAAGCCCGGAAACAAGGTAAATCTCTTAGCCATGGAGCCAAGGCCAAAGAGTATTATTTTTAATGCCTTATGAATACAGATGTGCAAGTGCAGATAAATGTGTGGACTCATCTCAAAATGCACATATCTGCACATACATTGCCAGAACAGCTAGAGATAAAACTCAGTTTATCTCAATCTCAGTTTTACACAAAATCATGATCACCAACAGACCCCAAAACTTACAAAAAGTTATAATTTGTCACTGCCAAAAAAATAAGTAGTTGTATGATGTCTTTTTGAAATCAGCTGCACCTTGTGTTAACTCCCTATGCATCCTCTCTAAAACTACCCAAGCTGTTTGTATTTTTAAATCCTTTATATTTATCTTTTTACTTGCAGCCCTCAGGCTGTTAGCGATGTCATGGGCCCTTCATCTTTTCTGCTAGCAGGTGTGAGAGACCCTTTCTCCTGTCCAGTATTATCTAAAATTTCCAGAATTTACAGGAATCGAGGGGGGGAAAGCTTTTATCGATTATTTATATAATAGCCCAAACTGTTTTTTTCACTTTAAAACCACTGGACCACTAATTTCTATATCTTAAAAGATGGAGTTGGGTTTATTGTTCACATTTGTGGTTATTGGCATTATTTTAACTACATCGGTATATTTAGGAGACATGTTGTATTTAGCTCAAAGTATAATTAGGCCATAATTTTGTTAACTACTTAACTGGAATTAGTGAAGTAATTTTCATTGCATGTGTACTTCAAAAATGAACCTAAAAAACTAACTCTTAAATCAATGTCAACAGTACTAGTGTTATTGATTAACTCAAGTATGTTTTTTTTTAATCTGTCAATTCTTATCTCCCTTTTTTGCTAGAAAAAATGGTGTTTGTATAAATCCTTGTAACATTACCATAAATATATTTGTTTTTAGAACATGAAATTTAAAGTAAAATTGACAACATTTTGGTTCATCTCCACACTAAGCACAAAATTCAAAGAAAAAGAACAATGCAAATATTTTAGATTGATTTGGTTTTAACTGCATCCTAAGGTATGTATAAGGTATATAAGGTAAAGTTCCATATTAGATTTTATTTAACAATGGCTCCAAAATCTTGCCTAAGAGATTCTACTGATGTTAATACCTTGTAGTAAATGGATTGTGCTAAGGTGGCTAGATTCAAACCTTCACTGTATCTATTAAGAAGGCAATGGTTGTATTACAGGGTGAACTTCAAACATGCCCTTCTCTCTTCAATTCATTTGCCTGGGAGGTGGGAGTATTGTTAGTTGTAGTTTACAGTAAGAAGATGACATTGCTTGTGTTTTTTCTTCAGCTCACAGGAGATTTTTAAAAACATTGCATTTTCAAGCCCTATAGCATGCGTTGCTGCGTCACAAAATGATCACTGACAGGGCATATCTCACAGGTAATACATTTTGAAAACAAATCCCTAAAATAATTTTGCAACCTATTAGGTTGTCTCTACGCACTAAACTTTTGTGTTCTGGTACTTCTTTTATAGCATTTGTGGGCATCATTTAGGACCCCTGGATAGATGAGGCACTGATAGTTCCCTGGTCAACCCCTACAACCTCGTAATCCTCCTATTTATTCTTTAGGTATAATATTCGTATATCTTGATTATTCTTTTGCACAAGAATAGTTTCCTCCTACATTCAACACACTGTATTATAATGTACTCTTGTGAGTTGTTGTGATTTCCTTACTCCTTTGTGGTAACTAAATGACTTCTGACCTTGATGTGACCAACACTTGATTGTATATCATATTATTATGCTATTGACCTTCTATCTATAGCTCAATAAAAATTATTTCGGAAAAAATGCGGAATTCCCATTAATGAGCCTGATTCATTAGAGCTTTCTATAACTAGAGAAGATAGACTATCATGGGTAAACCTGGGAGATTGCCCAAATCTAGAATGGATTTCTAAAATCATTTGCTCTTGTTTACAAAATGTTTTTAGTCCTGGACTGAATCCATTTCAGATTTACTCGATCCCCCAGGTTCACCCATATTAGTTTATCTTCTCCAGTCTTGGAGACCTTTGATAATCATGCAGATGTGAATTAGCGCCATTTAAGCGAATGACCTTGCACATAGAAACTTAATATTTTGTAATGAATGGTCTGGAGACTACATCAATGCAAACAAAAAAAAGAAATAGAATGTTTCACCTTTTCCTTTTCTCCTACAGTTTTTTTAACCTACCTAGCAGTATTCCGGAGTGTGGTTTGGGGTTAATTTTCAGTGTCAAAAGCAGTAAACCCGAGCCACACTCGGGGTGGAGTTTAAAAGTCCTACCTGGTTCCCACGTTCCAGGGGCGTTCTCCAGCAATGCCCGCAGCATCCTCCAGCAGCGCCAGCGACATCCTCCAGGGATGCACAACATCTGCTTCCCTGTCTGCCTTCATCTGCGTCCCTGGCATATGAACGTTGGGGACACAAGGCCAGGGGAAGTAGATGCCAGGCATCTGCTCATGAGCCTAGGCTGGTAGGCGGGACTAGGCGGGAAATTTTAAATAATGAATATTTTTAAAAATACTGCTTTTACATTTAAAAGTACTCATTATTCAGACTGCCAGGGAGGTTAAAACTACATTGGGAAGGTTCTACCTATTTCTTACAAGTACTCTGAGTTATAACATAGAAAGCATGCGTTATCACCTTTGTTGTGCATGCTCCTTAGGCTAGCTTATGATTGGCTGTCAGGAATCAGCCGGGAACATGTACATCTAAAGGAATACCTTTATTCATATACCATCATGAATACCTCCTTTCCTTCAGAATGTTTGATTTTCTACATAAATACATAAATCAAAATATGAGGACTGCTTGCAATATGTGTACTTTTATATTTTTGGTATGAAGGTGCATTTTTGGTTCACCATGGCAACCTTCCTTCCTGACTTCTGAAAGCTAGTATATGAGCCTTTATCAATATGTTATTACTTTTTTTAATGTAATTTTTTACTGCATACTTGTAATGTTTCTTTGAGCTAGACAAATGTCAGATAGTTCCTGTAGTTTAGTTTCTAATGCCAGAGTTGTTTAAAAATAATTGTAATCAAAACTTCTTTTTCAGAGCAGAGTAGAGGTAGGTGTTTGAGTTGCCTTTAATTCTGTTTGCAAAGACACTAGGACTGAAAATAAGGCAATCATATCAACCCTAAATGAAACAGTGGGTTTATCTTTTGAGAGTCCTCTTTTTTATTTGAGAATAATATTATACTAATGGAGTAAGTAACTGTATAGTTGAATAGCAATTTTAACAATTTACCATGTTATACTTAATATCATCATACGCCAAAGAAAAAGGACATAAATCATTTCGAGTATTGAGTAACAAAGTGACATATAAAAGTATGGCTTTAAGAAACTGGAGAACAGGGAGACCCTTTTTTTCAATTCAATTTACCTATACCCCGTGGGATATAAGGAAGGAGCAAGAAGGCTGGGTGGCCCAGAAAACACCAGTTTGACAGTTTTTCCCATATTGCACACGATGCAAAGTCCACAATTATTTTTTTTTTTAATATAAAAGATACATGGGAATTTCCAGCTAGTAGAAGTCATTTTCACCTATTCTGTGATTTTGAAGACTTTCACTGTTTATCCAAGCCAGGAACATACTTCCATGCTTGTGGACCCACTGTAAACTTTAACTTTATAATTTGTTTAACTTAGTTGTTTATTCTCATACTCATCCATTCGCAACTGACTCTTGCTGTGTTATTAATGCTGTGCATTGGGAGCAGCAATATGCTGCAGTATCATTTTATTCCCATATAAAGAAGGATCTATAGCACTGATAATAAAGACATTGTAAGGAATTTACCATAAAACGTTTTATATACAACACATGCTTGATTAACTGTTTTACAATCACCAGTGTCTCACTTTATAGGTTTTATAGGTTACCCAGTTGTATGTGGCTTCAGCTAAATGTTATGTGTACCTGCCACCTGTCACTTCCAACTGCAGGCAGTGACTGAAAGGTGATGGACAGAATGATTTGTCAGGCCAGCCCTCACTTGCTTAATGACTTTTCTATAATTGAAGGTAGATGGGTGGGCAAAGAGCATTGTCATGGTGGTGGGCATTTATTGGGTATTTCATATTACTGGCATTGCTTTTCTAACAGCGATATGAGAGCTCATGTATACCAACCATCAATACTGTACTTTTTTTTTTTTTGTTAAATTTTCTTATTGGAAATGTAATCACAATGAAAGCAGGTGGCATGTGCAGCAATATGTCTTGTCCACTATGCTTGGCCTGCTGTGGATTTTGCTGCTTTCATAAATTTCATGCCTAAATTTATTGTAATTACTGGCTGTGATGTACCAGATGTTGCTATTTTTTGAAATTGTTGATTTTGCTGCTTTCATACATTATAACAGTTTGCTGCACATCCTACAGTTTTACCTATGTTTTACTGGCCTAACCAACTTTTTTCTGGCTAAGAAACAAATTTTACTTCTGAGTAAGTAGGTATTACTGATAGGTCAGGTTCAGACATACTTCGAGATTGAGTGATCCTGCATGGCTCCCAGGCACTGGGTACTGTCACTTGTGCCACAGTGCTGATTTTTAAAGTTTTTGGTAGTAAAAAATATTAGTACTGCTCATTGCTGCCCTTATTTATATTCTATGGGGCTGAGTGTGGTAACACATCACAACCTAATGGCTAGTGTCAACATATCCTTAAGCTTTCTTGGTAAGTCTAAGCTTTGTGGTTGAAATTCATCTCTTTTTTTAAGCTAATCTAGGGTTTTGAGTAGTAAAGATCTGGGTAATTTATATTAGAATACAGCGTTTTTAGATGAGTCCTAATAAGATAGTTTACCTTATGATAAATGTGTTTGCATGGCTTTTAGGCTAAAAAGCTCAGGAAAAAATAAAACCATGGATAAAATTGTCCACATCCAGAATTTGCTACTGAGAGTTCTATGAAGCAGATTTCTGTAACATGCTTAGTACCCAGACATTCTCCAAGTCTTTGAAGACTCTGGCTTTACTGCTGATAAAATTGCATGCTGTAGTCAAGCCTATAAAAGCACATATGTCTCTAGAGTCGTCCACAATTCTAAATAGATAACCTGTTTTTTATTAGTTTGTTTTTTTATTGTTTTAATTGTTTCACATTGTTTCACATTACAGCAAAAACATATACTGTTACAGTATGTTGTAAAATTTCAGGAATGTAATTATGCACACAAGTAATGTTATTAAAAGGTCCAATTTAAGGGTCAGGCAACAGAAGGTTTAAGAGAACATGTGACATTTTACATCTTAGGGACAATATGGACACTTTACATCTTATGGACAATTGTAGAGCTTTAGAGGGTTCACTTGT